>NC_064809.1:99560487-99612857 GCF_023721935.1 Panthera uncia | reverse complement strand
TCTCTCTCTCTCTCTCTCTCTCTCACTCTCTCTCTCAAATAAATAAATAAATAAATAAATAAATAAATAAAAATTGGGGCACCTGGGTATCTCAGGTCTGTTAGGAATCTGACTTCAGCTCAGGTCATGATCTCACAGTTGGTGAATTTGAGCCCCACATTGAGCTCTCTGCTGTCAGCACAGAACTGACTTGAGATCCTCTGTCCCTGACTCCCTCCTCTCTGCCCTTCCTGCATTCATGCTCTTCCTCCAAAATAAACATTAAAAAATAACATAATAAAATAAAACAGCAAAATAAAATCATTAGAAATGTCCTTCATTATACATTAACGAATCATGTTCTGATATTTAGATCAGTTCTTTGAGAAAATGTATAATATAAAACAGTGTCACAGAACCTGATCAATCCTAAATAATATAATAAAATTGATTTCCTGGAATGCCAGGTAGGAGATTCAACATGGACACCTAGAGATTCTTCCAAGGGCCAAAAACAAAAACAAAAATCCAAGGGCTCTGCCCTCAACCTATCCATGAGTTTTTCTTTACCCATTTTCTCAAAAATGCTTATTTACAGAAAGAAGAAGTGTTATAACTCAGGGTAAACTAGAAACAATATCAAAGAACTAGTAGAACATGAAATGACTATTTTAGTGATTAAGGAAGAAAATGATGACTTTAAATTCTGATCAGTAGAGCAGAATGATTGACACAGATTCTGATCTAACAATTAACTGCTGCTCTCTGAATTTCAGTTTTATATTGTTTAGATATGTAATGATCAAAACTGGAAAAGACTGTGGCCTAAGCTTCTGGTATCTCTGAAGGAGCACCAATTACCTTTAAGATAATGTTACATTTAGAAATAGTGTAACTTGTACACAAAACCCTCATCAATCTTTAGATTCTGTAAGTATAAAGCCAGTATTTTAACTAAAATAATGCAATAATAAAGATCCCCTGAGTCTGGAAACTATAAACTCTGTATTAATTGGTGAGTAAATAGAATTTTTACAGAATTTAGAGATTGTGGATATGAGGAAACTGAGGCTAAGGAAGGTGAAGTGATTTGCCTCAGGCTGCCAGCTAGTGAAAGTTAGCTGATAAGTCCAGAGATTCTGACAGGTTCTTTTCCTTGAGTCTCTTTAAAACTCTGGCTTTCTATTATTTGCCAGGGGCACAATGACTTCCTATGTATATCATATATATATGAGAGAGTGATTTATACAAAAGTATGTGTGTCTATGGGTAAACAAGGAGATAAGAAAAAACAAAAAAATAAGACTGTGGTATAGTCTGAATATCTCTATTTCTAATAAAACCAATTATTTTCACCTTTTGGGCATAAGACGAAATTTGCATGATTTTCTATGCAGCAACATGACTGCTGGATGAGCAATTCCAAATATTGCAGACTCTAGGGAAATGGCTGGAGAAAAGTCTTTCTCCCTTCTATATCTGAGAGGTAATTAAAATTACTTGTTCCCTTCAAAATATAAGGCAGAGAATTGGACCAATGTTCTCTATAAGCAGCCATCTTGATCATTTTGCTTCTGTTAAATCCCAAGAACGTGTGGTTTTGATGGTGTTTTTCTGGTTGTAAAGCATAAGCAAACCCACATTTGTATTTCATTTGACAAAATAAAAAGTGGCTTCGTGACAGTAATAACTGGGAGGCAGATCAGAGGGTTTGACCTAACTGCATAGGGCATTTTTTTATTTTGGTTACAGACAGCTTGTCTGTTGAGACTTCCATCAGTACATAAAAGGAGAATTTAGCAGTTAATGCTCTAATAAGTATGCAACTTCTGGAAAGGACAAACACTTTGAGGAAATAAATCTCTAAGCATCATCACTTAAAGTTGATTATTTTGCTTGGGGGAGTTCGATCTCTTAGTCCTCCATTAGGGAAGTGTGTGTGTGTGTGTGTGTGTGTGTGTGTAATATATATATGTGTATTTATGTATATTTCTGTATATATGTTATGTATATATGTATGTGTATCTATGTATGTTGTGTATATGTATGTGTAATATGTATATATTTGCACCGAATTCTCTTTTAACTCATTTTCACAAAAGTTTAATTTGTCCATATTGTATGCAATCATGATGATATCATCAAGTGACAAAATGAATCTCTTTCATGGAGTGGTGGTTTCTAAACACATATTTTTCCAGAAATAAATGAAGACTTTCGGGGCACTTGGGTGGCTCAGTTGGTTAAGCATCTGACTCTTGGTTTTGGCTAAACTCATGACCTTGCAGTTTGTGAATTTGAGCCCCACATCAGGCTCCTTGCTCTCAGGGAATCTGCTGGGAATTCTCTTTGTCTCCCTCTCTCTCTGCCCCTCCCCTGCTTGTGCTCTCCCTCTCTCACAATAAATAAACTTTAATTTAAAGAAATGAAGACTGTGAACTCAGTGGTCTGCTCTGCCACTTGCTTACTCCACAAACTTGGACACCTTTATATTTCCTTACCTTAAAGTGAGAATCATGATATTGGAATATTTCAGTGATTTTCTGAAGTAATGTACGTGAAATATTCTCCTCAGAACTTGAACAAGAGAACGTCCTCAATAAATGTTAAATTCCCCTTCCAACAACAATTTAACTTAAGTGTATGCTTGGATGAATCAAAACATGAAAATGTGATCTTTAAATAATTTATATCAAAGAGTTATACCAGTAGGTATTATTAAGGTACCAGAATTTAAGCTTTTCGTATACAGTTGTGAAGTATTAATCATCTTTGTATTCACAATAGCAGAATGCCTGGCATAATAGGCACTAAAATTGATATTTTGAGACGAAATAAAATGACAGAATGATCAATACGACCTACAGGTACTACATGCTCAGGCAGAGAAAAGATGAAGCCCCAGACCCTGTTTTGTCTCCTCAGTTCTGATGGCAGTTTGATCACGACTGCATCCAGACAGGCAGACGTCTGGGTTCTAATTCCACTTCCAAGTCACTTTTCTAATCACCTGAGTCAGTCAACTGCTAATCACATGAGCAGGGGTCCAGGGACCACCCACACTCTTAAAGCAGCAGGGGGGCCTTTTTCCATTTTTCTTTCTCCGCAGCACTTGTGTCACGTGACATGCTCAATACTTTACCTTTTGGTGTATCTGTCTGCCTCCCCCCAATGAGGGCAGCCATTTCTGTTCTGTTGACTGCTGTCTCTTCAGCGCTCAGGTTCTGGCACTGGGCAAGGACTCCTAACTATTTGTGGAATGTTTCAAAGTACTTCTACTTATCCTCAGGAAGCGCAGTTTTACATTCCAACGTCTTCCTAGTCTTTTGGTTATGTGCATAAATGCCTAGAATAAAATTAGTCATCAGCAGGTATTAGGAATAATATTTTACTGTAATTTTCTAGGTTTTTAAAGATTTTTCGTACTATTATTGAAAACAATTGAATCTTCCCCTTCTTTTACTGAAAGAAACATCTTTGGGGATGTAAGGAACAGCATAGGGAATGGTATTTTTATACCACTGTATGGCGAAAGACGGCAGCTACATTTCTGAACACCGCGTAATGTATAAAGTTGTTGAATCACTATGTGGTACACCTGAAACTCATGTAACTTTGTGCATTAATTATACTTCAAGGAAAAAAGAAAAAAAAAGAAACATCTATAATTGTACTTTCTAAATACACAAATTTATTTAATTCGTATCTTTATTCACTGGCACTATTTTTAGCATACTCTCCAGTACTGCATAGTATGCTAAAAATAGTGCTTGGATTTCTTTGGATACCTTGAAATACATGACAAGGAGGAGTACTCCTAAATTACAAATATTTTTATCTTACCTCGGGGAAGGGAAAACTCATCACTGTTTATGAAATATGAGAAACCGCTCTGGAACAAAAAAACCTTCCCTGATGCTCTAGCACATATGATTAGAATTATTTTCTCTTCGTGTTAGAGATTTCAGGTTTTACATTATTTACAACATTTTTAAAATGACTGTAACGTGCTGTCATTTTTAAATTGTTTAAATAGGCCAAGTAATCGACCTTTCCTTTTCCAAGATCATTTCTCTTAAAAAGAAGAGTATTCCTCACTTCGTACCTGTTAGAAGGGTTATTATCAAGAAGAGAAGAAAATCAAACGTTGGCAAAAATGTGGAGAAAAGGGAACACTTGTGCACTGTTGGGAAATGTCAATTGGTGCAGCCACTATGGAAAACAGCATGGACTTCCCTCAAAAAATTTAAAAATAGAGGTACCTTATGATCTGGCAATTCTACTTCTGGGTATTTAACCAAAGAAAGTGAAAATACTAACTCAAGATGATATATGCACCCCTATCTTCATTGCAGCATTATTCACAGTAGTCAAGATATAAAAGCAACCTAAGTGTCCATCATGCAGGAATGAATTTAAAAATGTAGCATATATGCATTGGGATATTATTCATCCATAAAAAGGAATGAAAGTTTTTGCCATTTGCAGCCACATGGATGGACCTTGAGGGCGTTGTGCTAAGGGATATAAAGGAAACAGAGAAAGACAAATACCATACCATCTCACTTATATGTGGCATCTTAAATAAAAACAAGAAAAGAGGGGAGCCTGCGTGGCTCAGTCAGTTCAGCATCTGACTCTTGATTTAGGCTCAGGTCATGCTCTCAGGGTTTGTGAGATCAAGCCCTTCCTCAGGCTCTATGCTGATAGTGCCAAACCTGCTTGGGATTCTCTCTCTCCCCTTCTCTGTGCCCCTTCCCTGCTCACCCACACTGTCTCTCAAAATAAATAAGCATGTTTAAAAGAAGAAAGGAAAGACGCTTATCAAGAGAAGAAAGTGATGGTTGCCAGAGGCAGTGGAGAGTGGGTGAAATACACCAAGAGGGTTAAATGGTATAAACTTTCAATTATAAATAAATAAGTCATAGGATGTAATGCATAGCATGGTGACTATAGCTCTTAATATTGTGTTGCATATTTGAAATTTGCTAAAAGGTCTTAAAAGTCCTCATCACATGAAAAACAAGTTTTTTTTTAACTATGTGTGGTGATGAATGTTAACTAGATTTATGGCCATTCTGCAATCTGCACAAATAACGAATCGTTATATTATACATCTGAAATTAATGTTATATGTCAAATATATCTCAAATAGATAGTATTCCTATGTTTAGGTATTTATATTTTACTAAGCTGAAATTAAAATAACTAAGAACAAGCAAAGCAAACTCTAATGTATTATAGATGATATATAATAAAAGGATAGAGGTATAAATATGAATGGTTTACCCTTTTCCAAATTGTTTGGAAATTTTAATGCACAAATCATTCTAAAAAGAGGCTTCAATAATTGGTAACAACACCATTTACAGTTTGTTTAGAAAATATAAGTAAAGGGTTTGAGGCATTTTATGCTCAAGTTTATCATATGAAGCCTAGGAAATTTTATCATAAATTTTCAAACATTTCAAACATTTCTATTTAACAAATCAACTTAAAGCACTATAAAAATAACCTGAGAGCTTTAAACTTCTATGAATGTACTTACCAAATAAAACTTGGGTTCAAAAATATTTAGTGCCAAGCATATTAAGACTTATGCTTGGAAAGGACAACTGCAAACTTATTTACAATGTTTTTTAAATTTTTTAATGTTTTATTTTTGAGAGAGAGCACATGCTTGAGTGTGTGCTTGTGCATGAGTGGGGGTGGGGCAGAGAGAGAGGGAGACACAGAATCTGAAACAGGCTCCAGGCTCCCAGCTGTCAGCACAGAGCCCGACACTGGGCTTGAAACCACGAACTGAGAGATCATGACCTAAGTCAAAGTCAGATGCTTAACCGACTGAGCCACCCAGGTGCCCCAGACAAATTTTTCTTCTTATGTTTTATCTTTTTTATTCTTTACTTTTCAAGATTTTACTGTAGCAATTGTGCTTCTGCTGTTATTGGACAGGGTCTAAGTTGTGCCAAGAGATTGGACAAAAGCTACTCAGTAGCCATGAAATAAACATCTTGTCTGTTTCACAGGACTTGTACCCAAAACATTTGCCTTCCCATCAAAAAAAAAAAAAAAATGTTTACAACAAAGCAATATAAAAATATCCAGGTTCCCTCACATTAAAAAAAATGGAGATAGTAAATGTTGCTAAAACAATTCTTTGGATTAGATATAATGTTTGTGAACCAGCAATACTTATTAAAGTTGGCACTCAACAAGCCATAGCTATAGGCTCTTAAGTGGAAGGTGGTTGATCTGTCCCACTGCCTAGAATGGAAGCCCCCTGAGGCCTCTGAGTCCATTTATTCCCTACTGTGTCTTCAGAAAGTAGTTTCATTGCTAAACTCATTATGGGTTTTGACTGAGTCCAGGAAGAAATTAAATAAAAGAAAAAAATATTTTGACTTGCATTTGTTTTAAAGAAAATATACAATGAAAGTGATAGGAGAGGGTTCAAGTAGAAAAAAATACAGGAAAAAAAACTTCTGGAAAATATTATGCAGTGGCTTACTTTTGATGTATTCATCCCAAATTCTATATTTGGCAATATATTAAGTAGAAGAGCATCATAATCATCTAACACAGAAAATAGATATGGATAAGGATATCCTTACTTTTCTCTAATAGACCATTTTATTTATTTTTTAACTTATTCAAATATTTATCAAGTTTACTGACCTATAACACATAATACTATATTATTTAAGGTGCAAAACATAATGATTTATATATACATGGCAAAATGATTACAATAATATGTTTTGTTAGCATCCATCATCTTGCATAGTTACAAATTGTTTTTCTTGTGACAAAAAACCTTAAAAATCGACTCTCTCTTAGCAACTTTCGAATGTGTAATACAGTACTATGAACTCCAGTCACTATATCGCAATTCCTAGAGGAAAACACAGAGAGTAAGCTCCTTGACACTGGTCCTAGCAATGATTTTTCATATTTGAAACGAAAAGCAAAGGCAATAAAAACAAAAACAGACAGACGTAGTGTAGCTACATCAAACAACAAAGCTTCTGCACAGCAAAGGAAACTATCAACAAAATGAACAGGCAACCTACAGAATGGGAGAAAATATTTGCTAATCACATATCTGATTAGGGATTAGCAGCCAAAATATATTAAAAAAACACACAACTCAATAGCAAGAAAATAATAATTCAAAAAATGCGCAAACTGACATTTTCCCAAAGACCTATTTCACCAATAGGTCTGTGAAAAGATGTGCAACATTACTAATCCTCAGGGAAATACAAATCAAAATCACAAAGAAATATCATCTCATACCTGTTAAAATAGCAGTCATCAAAAAGACCAGCAATAACAAGTGTTGTTGGGGATATGGAAAAAGAAACCCATGTACACTGTTGGTGAGAGTGTGAATTGGTTTAACCACTATGGAAAGCAATATGGAAGTTCTTCAAAAAATTAAAAATAGACTACCATATGATCCAGAAACCCCACTTCTAGGTATTTACCCAAAAGAAATTAAAACATTAACTTGAAAACATATCTTCACCCTCATGTTTATCGCAGCATTATTTACTATAGCCAAGACATGGAAAAACCTTAGTTGAACAGATAAAGAAAATGTGGTATATATACATATATATGTGTGTATGTATGATTTCACTCATAAAAAGAATGAAATCTTGCCATCTACAACATGTATGGAATCTGAGGGTATTATGTTAAGTGAAGTCAGACAAAGAAAGGCAAACAGTATGACCTTGCCTATGTCCGGAATCCAAAACAAAAACCAAAAAACAAAAAAGAAACAACTTGAACTCTTATAAACATAACAGATTGGTGGTTGCCACAGGTGGGGTGGGAAAGGAGGAATTGGGTATAGGTCAAAAGGTACAAACTTCCAGGTAGAAGAGAAAAAACCTACGGGGATGTAATATACAACATGATACCTATAGTTTATTTGCCCATTTTAAATACAAAACTGTGGAATCCAAAGCACACTTTTCACCTTTTTGTCTCTTAGCACAGTCTCATAACTTATGCATTTAACTTATGTAATATAGAATTTCATTTACTATCTTGATTTGTGCCAATAGATATTCTTTCAGCCACCTCTCAATATTGGATATGGAAGTAAATGATGTCTCTATCCACTTTCATGGGCTTAATCATTTTCTAAATATTCATTATATATCTTTTCAGCCTTTATGTCTCCAGGATGGATCCCTCATTGTTGAAGCTTCCCAACTGATAATATTTTTTTTTTAATTTTTTTTCAACGTTTTTTTTAATTTATTTTTGGGACAGAGAGAGACAGAGCATGAACGGGGGAGGGGCAGAGAGAGAGGGAGACACAGAATCGGAAACAGGCTCCAGGCTCCGAGCCATCAGCCCAGAGCCTGACGCGGGGCTCGAACTCACGGACCGCGAGATCGTGACCTGGCTGAAGTCGGACGATTAACTGCGCCACCCAGGCGCCCCCCAACTGATAATATTTTATATCAGTCACCATTTTATCTAAACTCTCAGCATTGGAGAAATCAGCTTTCTAAAAAAAAGAAAAGAAAAAAAGAAAAGAAAGGAAAAAAGGAAGAAGAAAACTGAACTATTTTTTAGAAGTTAACTTAGTAACACAGCTATCTCTCTGTGAGCACAATCATTTCACGTAGGGACCCCACTATAAATAATTTTCCATCTAGAAAATTTCCCCTTCCTAATCCTATTATCATTTTAAGCCATTTCTTCTATAGTGAAGCATCTACTCCAACATGATGGCAACTCAGATTTTGCTTTTTGAAGTAAGCAACTTTTGTGTGAAACCGTATTGTAGGTTTTATAAAGCTAACAGGCATGTTAACTTTAGAGTTCATTCAGGCCCTGCCAGATAAGAATGCTACTTGTGGAAGTAAGCATACGTAAATAAAAACTACATACAAGATTTATCCTTTAAAATCTAAAAAGGCATATTTTTAAGCAAATATAATAGATCTTGAATTTTCTTTCTTTTTTAATTTTTTTTTTTTTATTTGAGAGAGAGAGAGAGAGAGCACATGAAAGTCGGGGGAGCAGTAGAAAGAGAGGAGGACACAGGATCCAAAATGAGCTCTGTGCGGACAGCAGAGAGCCAATGTGGAGTTTGAACTCAAGAACCGTAAGATCATGACCTGAGCCGAAATTGGATGCTTAACCTTAGACTGAGCCACCCAGGCATCCCTTGACTTTTCTTTATTAATAAAAATTAATCACAGATAGAATTTACTTTCATGATAATTAGAACTTCAAGTAAGTAAGCTTTCAAAGAACTTGATGCTCTGTTGAACAAGCCTGTTCTCAGAGGCCATATGAATGGTAACAGAGTTTATACGCTTCTATGAAAAAGTTGCCTGTGTATTTACTTCATATTAAGAAACTGTCAAAGTATCCGGCACTCTTATTTTTACCAGCTAAATTTAGCTTTTTTTTTTTTTTTTTTTTTTTTTTTTTTTTTTTTTTTTTTTTTTTTGTCTGAAGTAGGAGAACTTGAACGATGATTCTATCTCCCTAAGAGAAGCTGAACAACTATTTGGGGTACCTAAAGAATAACAGTTTTCGAAAAAACGGCTGTACATGTTTTACATGCACTAAGGCTTAAAGCTGTCATGGAATTTATAAGACATAAAGACATTTAATGCCTACCTAATAGGTCCAATGTCACACTGAATCTAAACCACTGTGAGTGATATAAAATTTCTTTGAAAACCCTCATTTTATTATGTTACCTTTAAGAATTAAATGTAGTTTTAATTATTTTAGTATTCTTATAGTTAACAGTGTTTATGTAGTCTGCTTTTACATTGAAAATAGAGAGCTACTGCTTTCTCTATTACAGTTCTTGAAGTGCAGTATTCACTTTTCAGGGAAATAATACAATTGCCATTCTTTTTCTATGATTTCTGACCTTATTTTGCTATATTACTTACTGTATTACATTATGCAATATGCCATTAGGTACAAAGCATTTTTAGAACGGAAAAATAGCGATCCATTGATTCTCTCATTTAATAATGTAAACAAAATCTGAATAATCTGTAATCTCTTGATATACTCTATTTTTGCAAGATTTCATTAGTATTTAAGGGGCTTCACAGAAAGATGAAAAGTGACTTATTCTTTCAAGTCAAAAAATGTAAATGATTTTCAAATGTTATTAACAAATTATAAAAAATTAGCCAATTTGGGGAAATAAAGTATTTTTCTTTAGATTAACATAAATTGATCTAATTGTAACATATGAACATATGAGCAATTTTGAAAACTGCTTCAACTGTACTTAACCTTTGCATGCTTTATTTGCCTAATGTAAATTAACACACACACCTGTCTTTTAAGTGTTCTGAGCAATAATGAGTTTAGAGCAACACCTGGAACACCTGGCTCATACAAAGTGCTCAGTGATCAATAATACATACTAATATCATTATCTTTATTAAGTGAAAACAAATTTTAAAAATAAATACAGTCTCATTTAAACAAGAACTCTCTTTTTCTTCTGTTAACATCCCTGGTAATTTGTGGAATTCTGTATGCTTTTAATATGAAGAATTAAAATTGAGGATTTTTATCTGCTTATCATAGTATTGCACACATCTACTACCTTCTTTTTGTCACAATTTTTGAGAATAATTAACGAAATGGAGCATGCCAACATTTAGATCCACTGATTTTCTTTACCATAGACCCAATATATTAATTTGCTCAGAATAGGTGTGCATTTATGTATGAACAATTAAATTTTTATATTTTTTGTGGGGTAATGGTGGCCATCTACAACACAATCTCAACTTTGCATTAGCTTCCTAATGGATGAATCACATATGCTAACATACAATTATTTTAAGGTCCCAGTCACAAGATGATAACAACTGAATTGAATTTTTACTTTATAGGCCAACTCCTCTATGAAAAGATTAATTAAAGTTTAATACACACCAGTATTTGCATTTTGCTTTTCAAATTGTAACACTTAATTAAAAAAAAGAGATTGATAAATTTGATTTTTAACTAAATTTTAATTAATTGAGATTGTGAAACTTTCATGCATAACTATTCAAATTATTATTTTTTACTTATTATTTAGCTCCACTGATCAGACAGATCACGTTCATATATCAGGTGATATATAGGCATATCTCAGAGATACTGTGGGTTTGATTCTGCAGGAAAGCAAATATTACAATGAATCAAATATAGTTTCTGATTATTGAGTGCATATAGAAGTTATGTTTATACTACAATGTAGTCTATTAAACATGAAATAGCATTGCATCTAAAAAACAATGTATATACCATAATTGAAAAAATGCTTCATTGCTATAAACTGCTAAGCATCATCTGAGCTTTCAGCAAATCATAGTCTTTTTTTGCTGGTGAAGCGTCTTGCCTTGATGTTGATGGCCGCTGTATGATCAGCGTAGCGGTTGCTGAAGGTTGGAATGACTGTGGCAACTTCTTAAAATAAGACAGCAGTGAAGTTTGCCACATCAGGTGACTCTTCATGAATTATTTTTGTGTATCAAGCCATGTTGTTTGATAGCATTTTACTCACAGTAGAAAAACAAAGTCAATTGAAATTGAAAGTCAACTTAAAAATTAAAGTCAATTTTCTCAAACCACACTGTTGCTTTATCAACTTAGTTTATGTAATATTCTAAATCCTTTGTTGTCATTTCAATGGTCTTCATGGCATCTTCACCAAGAGTAAATTCGGTCTCAAGAAACCACTTTTTTTGTTCATCCATAAGAAGCAACTCCTCATCTTTTAAAGTTTTATCATGAGATTGCAGCAATTTAGTCCCATCTTCAGGCTCTACTTCTGGTTCTTTGCTATTTCCACCACATGTGCAGTTATTTCCTCCATTGAAGGCTTGAACCTCTCCCAAGTTATCCATGACATTGGTGGTAACCAACTTATTCCAAATTCCTATTAATGGTGATACTTTGACCTCTCCTCATGAATCATAAATGTTCTTAATGGTATTTAGAATGGTGAATCCTTTTCAGGAGGTTTTCAATTTACCTTGCCCAGATTCATCAGAGGAATCACTCTCGATGACAGCTTCTTCTCTGAGCATTATGTCTCAACAGCGGGCTTCAAATATTCAGTAAATGTTGTAAACAGATGTGCTGTCATCCAGGCTGTGTTGTTCCATTTACAGAACATAGGCAGAGTAGAATTAGCATAATTTTTAAGGGCGCTAGGGTTTTTGGAATGGTACAAGAGTACTGACTTCCACTTAAAGTCACCAGCTGCATTAACCCCTAACATGAGAGTCAGCCTGTCCTTTGAAGCCAGTGGCTTCTCCTCTCTGGCTGTTAAAGTCCTAGATAGCATCTTCTTCCAATATAGGGCTGTTTTATCTACATTGAAAACCTGTTGTTTAGTGTAGCCACCTTCATTATCTTAGTGACATCTTCTGTATAACTTGCTGCATCTTCTACATCAGCATTTGCTGCTTCCCCTTGCTCTTTTATGTTCTAGAGATGGCTTCTTTAAACCTTATGAACCAAGCTCTGCTAGCTTCAAACTTTCCATCTGCAGCTTCCTCACCTCTCTCAGCAATCACAGAACTGAAGAAGAGTTAGGACCTTGCTTTGGATTAGGCTTTGGCCTAAGGAAATGTTGTAGAAATGTTGATCTTCTATCCAGAACATTCTAATTTTCTCCATATCCACAATAAAACTATTTGTTTTGTTGTTGTTGTTTTTTACTTTCTTATGTGTTCAATGGAATAGCACTTTTAATTTCCTTTAAGACCTGTTCCTTTGTGTTCACAACATGGCTAACTCTTTGGAGCAAGAGGCCCAGGTTTCCCATGATCTTGGCTTTCAACTTGCTTCCTCACTAAGCTCCATCATTTCTAACTTTCGATTTAAAGTAAGAGACTTGCAACTCTTCCTTTCACTTGAAACACCTAGAGGCCTTTGTAGCATTATTAATTGGCTAAATGTAAACATTGCTGTGTCTCAGCTAATATGGAGGAAAATGAGAGAAAGAGGTGGGGAGAACAGCTGGTTGGTGGAGCAGTCAGAACACACACAACGTTTATCAAGAAGATGTGCCATCTTACATGTGTGCCGTCTGTGAGGCCCCAAAATAATTATGGTAGTAACATCAAAGGTCATTGATCACAGATTGCCAAAACAAATATAATAACGAAAATATTGCAAAAATTACCAGAATGTGACACAAAGACACAAAGTGAACACATACTGTGGGAAAAATGGCACTGATAGACCTGCTTATCACAGGGTTGCCACAAACCTTCAATTTGTAAAAACAAAACAAAACAAAAAAACAAAACACAGTATGTGTGAAGCACAATAAAGTGAAGTGCAGTAAAATAAGTATACTTATGACACATTTGGTGATTCTTTAACTAGAAAAAGAAAATGAGGGGAGTATCATTATTGCCTCCTAGCTTAAAGGACGCAAAGATTTTTTAAAAAAAATATGCTGAGATTATAAAAATCTTGTCATATTTATATATACATTTATGTATTACTATTTATGTTAAATATTTTTCAGTTAAATTATAACGTGAAGCGCTATTTGCCATTCAAGATTATGAGAATTTTTAATATATATGTATATATAAACCGATACCTATAACTTAAGAATATCCTAAATATCACTTTCACTCAGCAATTTTTCAAATTGTTATATTTATGTATCACTTTAACCAATAAACAAAAAGATTTAACTAATGCAAAAACAGACACCTATTATTTTCTATACATAATTTATTGCAAAATAATTAAATTTTTGATTCTTTTTCCTACTTTTTTGATATAAAATGCAAAAGATGTATCCAAATTTACTTTGAAAGACTGACTTGAGATTCAGCAATTTTATCACTTACTTTCAGCTTTGAACTACCATACTACTTTAATACTGAATGCTATTTTCAATTCTCTGAGTTGAGAATTGATTCTGTACAATTGTGGCCAAATCCAGTTGCTTGAATATTTTAACCCCAATTCAGCTCCTAGTATTTATGTTTCTAGGGTTTAGATAGTAAAATCTGAGTTTCAAAGTGTCTGTTTTATGATACAACCCCACAAATTACTTTTAAAAACCTGAATACACCAAATATTGTATACTGGGTACATCAGCACTTACTTGAGACTTCAAATTATTGATAATTTCTTAAGATAAGACATGCTCTTTTGGTGCAGGCTACAAATTCCATGACCATCAGAAGATAAAATATGATTCCCCTGAAGGGGAAAATATATAATTACACAAAACATGCAATACAATTCACGCAAAACAAATAGTTACCAGTGAAATATTCAACTATTACCTTATGTATCGTTACCAGCTAAATATTCAACTATTACCTTACGTATCATTTTACGATTAATGTGCCTACATAGATGGAAAATATATTTAAATTTCTTATGTATCTTTACTTGATAAATAGTGATGTTTATTTTGTTTTTAACCACCTCTTGCTCTTCAACTTTCTAGAAAAATGGATTATTTCTGAGGGAAAAGTCAATAATGTCAATATTTGTTAATAATTTTTCTAAATTTCAGTGACTCGTATTACAAATGATAAAGTATTGCTTTTACTGTTCAGTAATTTTAGTTAGTCTGTTAGTTTATATTACCTGCGCCATTTCACTTCATAGTTTATACATCAATAACACTTCAGGAAGTGGATGTATATAAAGTGTTGCAAACTATTGGCCTGATATAGTGGCTTCAGAGAGATTCCTAAATTACCCTTTATGTTTTCACTACTGTTGCATGTTGATCTTGCGTTCACTTGGGTCCTGGAAAATATATGTTCTTACACAGATTTTTCTTTTCCAACAATCAATGGGCATAGTTACACACGTAATGTTAAGATTAAATATCATTATATGATCAGAGTTAATAAGGATTGATTAAAGCACACAGCTAGACTAATTTTTAGGATGTAAAGGTAAAGAAGCAGCACCCCATATTTCTTTCATTAAGAATATTCTCCATTTTAAAATTCAGTTCCAAGCATGTATGATGGAATGTGATCACACGAGTATTGTGAAGGCAACATTCAACAACAACTGATTGGTGGTTGTGAAGGAGAATTTGTTTGGCCTGATGATCACCATTTTGTCAACAACTACACAAACAAATATTTGGACATGTTTTCCTAACAGCAAATTATCTCTTCCAATTACCCTCCAATTTACACTTGTGTTACTTTTAACAGCTAGACTGTCCTTTCTCACAAATAATAATCGCCTCACCACTACACTAAAAATAAAAAGTGGGCAGAAGCTTAGTTCCATTAATGCTGAGACATAAATGTTAATTACAGAGGATATTGAAATATAAAAGAACTCCCTTTGCTGTCTCCAATCCCTTTTGAACTTCTCAGGGGTTTAAATATAGTGTTTCCTTGGCAGATATTCATGTCTGGAAAATAAAAGGAAAAGACTAGGCCAAAATAATATCTCAAAAACTTGGTAACCAACTTTAATTTTCATCAGTTGAGCAAGAAGTCTATCTGTTTTTAGGAAAAATTATTTGAAGAGATCCAAATCAATTCAAAGTTCCTGGTATTGGAAGATACAAAATTTTATTACCATGAAAAGTGTTGATAGTTAAATAATTGAATTGGAAAACATTGTTCATGACCATTCTTTCTAGTTAGAAGCAAAGGATTAGTATCAAGTCAGACAGATAGACATACATACACCTTTAAAAATAGTGTGTAAAGTTCTTATATAGGAAGGATATAGTTAAATAAATGCATTGGAGATGTGGACAAACTGGGCGGCTACAGTATAAAAGAATGAAACTGGACCACTTTCTTACACTGTACATAAAAATACACTTAAAATGGATTAAAGACCTAAGAAATCTGAAACCATATATTCCTAGAAGAGAACATAGTTAGTGATTTCTCTGAAATTGGCCAGAGCAACATCTTTCTAGATATGTCTCCCAATGAAGGGAAACAAAAGCAAAAATAAACTATTGGGACTACATTAAAAAAAAAAAACACACAAAAAAAAACAAAAAAACCAAACTTCAGCACAATGAAGGAAACCATCAACAAAACAGAAAGGCAACCTACTAAGTGGAGAAAATATTTCTAAATGATATACCCATTTATAAGGGGTTAACATCCAAATACATGAATAATTTACACAACTCATCACCAAAAAAAAAAAAAAAAAAAAAAAAAAGACCAACAAATTATCCAATTAAAAATGGGCAGAGGAACTGAATAGACATTTGTCAAAAAAGACATACAGATAGCCAACAGTCACATGAAGAGACATTCAACATCACAAAATATCAGGGATATGCAAATCAAAATCACAATGAAATATCATCTTACACCTGTCAGAATGGCTAAAATTAAAAAGACAAGAAACAACAAGTGTTAGGATATGGAAGAAAAGGAACCAGCATACACTGTCGGTGGGAATGTAGATTGGTATAGTTGATGTAGAAAATGGTATGGAGGTTCCTCAAAAAACTAAAAATAGAAATACTATATGATTTAATAATTCTACTTCTGACTATTTACCTAAAAAAATACAAAAGCACTGATTTTAGCAAAGATATATTCACCCCTATGTTTATTGCAGCATTGTTTATAATACCCAAGATGCGAAAACAACCTAACCATCCATCCGTCCATCAATAGACAAATGTATAAAGAAGATATGATATGTGTGTGATGCTATATATATGTGTGTGTGTGTATACATATATATATATGTATAATTGTATATACAATTATATGTATATATGTATAATTGTATATACAATGTATATGTATACGATTGTATAATTGTATATACAATGTATATATGTGTAATTGTATATACAATTATAAATGTTTATATGTATACATATATGTATATATGTATATACGTATACATATATATGTAATTATACATATATATGTATATATACATGTATATATGTGTGTGTGTGTATGTATGTGTATATATATATATATATATATATATATATATATATATATATAGTATCACTCAGCCATAAAAAGGGATGAGATCATGCCCTTTGTGAACATGGATGGACCTAGAAGGTATTATGCTAAGTGAAATAAATCAGACTGAGAAAGACAAATACCATAGGATTTCAGTCATATGTGCAATCTAAAAAAATCAACCAACCAACCAGAATCAGAACTACAGAGAACAGACAGATGGTTACCAAAAGGGAGTGGAACAGGAGGATGGGCAAACATGGGTGAAGAGGAACAGGAGATACAACCTTCCAGATACAAGCTACCTTATTCCAGGTAGGGAATAAATAAATCATGGGAATAAAAGGCACAGCATAGTAAGTCAGTAAATAAACACATAAATGAATAAGTAAATTGCATGTCTAATTAAGTGATTTTACTATAAAAGAACTTAAAAATGTAATCTGTGCAAATGGATGAGAAAGAAAATAGGTCAAGTGATTTTAACTGCCTTCCCATGTTCTGATAAACCACATTAAAAATTATGTGTGTTTTGACAGTGTTGAGTATTTACATTAAGAATCATGAATGTATCTCAACTCTGCCCATGGCTTTCAAGGTCTCACAAGGTGTTACTTATTATTGCTAACCTCCTCTCCCATCCTTTCCCTAGTTCCACATTCTCCAAACATGCCTTCTTTCCATCCCTTACACACCACACTCAAGCCTCTTCCCTGGACATTAGCTCTTTCTTCTGCCTAGAGCGTCTGACACAGATCTCCCAATGGCTGGCATCTTGTCATTTTGGTCCCAGGTCAAATGAAAGTTTCTTGACTATTCAACCAAAATTGGCCGTATCTCTCTACAGTCATTATGTAGCCCTTGTTATTTTCTTCTCACACTCAAATCCACTTGATTTCACCATGTTTACTTATGTACTTATTAATGTCTGCCATCTCTTCTTGAATGTAAATTCCACGAGAGTAGTATGTTGTCTAGCTGGCTCACCAATCTAGCCCTAGTTACAGAAGTGGCCAAATTGAGATTTGTTGACTAAAGGAAGAGTAAATAAACATATTTTCAGTATCTTTTCCCCATCAGAACATTTCTTTTGCCAGAAAACTATGGAAATATAGCTATCCTTATCCATTGCTTCTCAATCATAACCAGCGGATCTATTAGCAACTTCCAAAGACCATTTATTCAACTTGTTTTGTCACATTTGTGTTTGGTCTTACTGAACTACAATTACAATTAATAAGATAATGATATTTTTAATTTAGATAGGAGTCTATTCACATGATTTTCTTAATTTGTGTTTCTAAAGGTAACATTGATAAAAAATAAAAACTAAGAGCTAAATTCAATTATACAAAATTAATGACTTCCTTCAAAAGGTCTTTATATTGGGAAAATATTCTGTTTTACCTATAAAGTAATCTAGATATAAAATTATTTTGGGAGTTTCATTAAAAAGCATTGATAAAATATAAAGCATATTGAACTAAGAATATTAGAGAAATATTTTTCACACAGTGTTTTAAGAGCCAGGTTCAAAAAAATCCAATTATATTAAGTCTGCAGATTAAACAGAGGACAGAACATTTTTAAGAGCTACATTAAGTTTCAAAGAGAAAAATGTTGGATAGGAAGGAAGCAAAAATGAAAAAAACTTTTTTATAGGAAAAATATCATTTCATAAGTATATTTTTAAAACTTTTAAATGGTATAGGTAGTACACATCTTTACCCACACTTATAGACACACATCTTTTACCATATAATACATTAATATGTTTAATATATAAAATACATTTTTAAATCTGAAGAAAAATTGTATCTGTAGACTACCACCTAGATTATGAAATAAAAACACATTTTCCAGGGTTTATAGCTTTTCATCATTAGATTAGATTGTCATAATTATTCATCCAGTTGTTTTTTGTATTGCGCTTTTAACTTGTGCTGGACAGTGCTGTAGCTCTAAGAATATACTGGAAGACAAGGCAAAGTCCTACACTAGAGATAATCATGAGAGAACCATCAATAACCTCAAATATTAATTGTGAAATGCCAAATTGTAATCTCAAATTTTATTTGAAAATGGTGATATTTAGTGAGCAACATTTTCTAGTGTTAATGTGGTATAAGTAATAATATCACAGATTCCGTCAACTCAAAGCCATCAATAATGAAGTAAATGCAGTCTTATGCTAAGTACCGGGCATGGAGTAGGCACTCACAAAATATGTACTGAATGAAGAGATGAGTAAAAGAAGGAATGAATGGAACAATTCCCCATCAATGGTCACATCATTTTGTATCATTACAGGGTCTGCAATTAACTGCTGGAAAACATGCTCTTTTATACATGTCCAGTTTTAGCTGCTAATTTACTGGTATCCATTTTGAAACGATGTATGTAAAGAAAAGGCGTTTTTTAGTGTTAAACACATAACTTCAGTGCGTGTGAAATTGCTGTTAAAGGTTTTCTTCCCCATTGTAAATTGTGCTTGAATTGGCCTGCAGAATCAAAAATATCTGTGCTCCTGTTCTCCAAAACCCAGAGTGCAGTAGAAAGCCAGCTGGCAGGGCCCGCTGGCAGTCTGCCATTCTCATCTGTGGTTGCAATGCAGTCCTGGGGGAAAAAACAATCATGAATTCTGTTTAACTAGGGCCATAGAATGGCATTTGTTTCTTGATGGACTGTGGGTCTATTACCAAGACAAACTAGATGAAAGCCATTCAGATTCTACTTTGCTGTGACTATGGGAAGATCAGAGGCCTGAGGAAGTTAAGAGAATAGAGATTATGCTGTTTGTTATTCTTTGACACAATGAGAAAATAACCAAACTCGAAGTAAATATTCCTATGCCAACTGGTTGTGTGGACTGATGCTCCCCCCCCTTAGGTCGACTGAACTGCCTCGGTAAGGTATACGGACAACCTATATCTGAGCAAATAACAAGGAAAACAGTAACAATAATGATAATTAACATGTATTGTTACCTCTTTCCAGGCATTGTTCCAAGAACATTGGCATTTATTAAGACTTCAATCCTCCAAACAAGTTTATGAGATAGTACTTATTCTTATTCCAATTTTATGGGTAAGAAATATGAGACAACAAAGTTAAGTAATTTGCTCAAGTTTGTAGAGTTATCGAGTACAGTGTTAGCTTAAGAATCTTATTGCAGACAACGCGTTTTCAACCATACAAGCAGAACAAAAGATATGATCTATGTTGCTCTACACCAGAATCGCTAATATTCAAGCACTTGTCAATGCTTTAAGAAATTTTTGGTTAGTAAGGTTAGGAGTTTGGGTTAATAGGATAGTTCAGTCTGAGGTATTTCACCCCTTAGGAAGCTGAAGAAAAGGAAGGCTGTCTATGCACAAGGTCTTAATTGGCCTTTATATTTACTTCATTTCCTAACTTGGGAATTTTAGCGCAGAGTGTTGTGTGGACTATCTCCACAAAATAAAAACCAGTGAGAACACCAGACACCAGCATTGCATTCCCTGATCAACACAATATTCCAAAACTATTGGGAAGGGATACCTCCCCTCTACCCAAATTTTAATTTACAGTACACACTTAGTAATAGGTTAGTTACGATCTTTGTGAGAAGATACATGTAAAGCCCTAGCAAAGAGTCTCCCTGTAGCACTTAATAAATTATACAGATCCTTATTCATTGTATGGAGCAAATCAGTTGATGGGATCTAATGTGAACCAGTGTCAAAGCATCATCAGTCCGCTCCTTTTAAAGCATCAGGACAACCTGATGCATTTGCCTCTACACAGCAGTCTTGGACTGTCATTTTTCAAGCTCACAGAGTTTTATGCAATGATGAAGATCCACCTCCAAGGTTTGGACAGCATCCCAAACCTGGTCTGGTAAAAAAAAAAAAAAAAAAAAGAAAAGAAAAGCAAACACTTTAACTCCTGGTCACCAAACATTTAATCCTACCCAGAGCGCTCTAAGGAGAGTTTATTAAGGAATATTTCTATATTGATATCATTGAGATAGTGAGTGAGATCATTGAGATCATGAGTGAGAAAGGAAAATAACTTTTCCCTTAAGCTCAGAAATCATTAATAACATCCTGATGTTTAGCATTTGATAAAATAAGTTAGACTTAATATTTTTTCAAATGATATTTCAAAGAAAGTACAAAAGCTACTCTACGGCACATTATAGTTTAATCAAATGTGTTACATATTTAAATGCATGATCTGCTACTTCTGTAGTCGGCATGTTAAAAAATAAGTTTAAAATAAAGTTTTAAGCATGCTGTCTTTCACTACTGACAGTCACAAATCTACTTAGATATTGCATATAGGTCAAAAGCACTTAGACACATTACTGTGAGGCTATGAGATTTAAGAAAGGTAAATTTTCTAATTATAGGTTTCCATTAATTGAAACTCATCTCATTTTTTGGTAGAAAATTTTTTAACATTGAAATTAAAAATTTCCATTATCTGTTGTAAACTACATAAAAGTACTCCTTTCTTTTTTTTATTTATCAAGGAGAAATGAAGCTAATTCAAAGATACCTTCTTTTGGGGCATCTGGGTGACTCAGTCATTTAGGCATCCAACTCTTGATTTCGGCTCAGGTCATGATCTCACGTTTCGTGAGTTCGAGCCCTGCATCAGACTCTGTGCTGACAGTGCAGAGCCCGCCTGCGATTCTTGCTCTCCCTCTCTCTCTGCCCCCCGCACCTCCACACCCCCTGCCCCCGCACCTCCACACCCCCCGCTCACTCTCTCTTAAAATGAATAAACTTACAAAAAAGATATCTTCTTTTCTCATGTTAAGTATTTTAATACTTTATACTGTTTTAAACAAAACCAATTAAGTGATTCGGTATCTACATTATAAGCAATTATTAGAAATATCACTGCATCCTAAATACTGCAAAGCCTCCATTTACATGAGGAGATATAATTTGGGGATATTTCTGCCTTGGGGAGGGTTGTTGGTATTCATTTTAAATTAAGCTCACCTTGTGTATGATTCAGAATATGTTCTTTTCTATATTCAGAACAAGTTTCAAATAAAATTTTCGGGGGTCTCAGATAAATTTCTTTTTTCCAAGAGATTTATATTCATTTCATTCACTACATTTTCTTGTTTGCTCAACAGAAAAGGATAGCTAAAATTTTCTCCTTCATAATTTACCCTAAGGCATTTTCCTAGTTAATTCTTTTCACATATTTTCCTATCTCTTTTCAAGTACATTTACCAACGTTTTTTTCCTGTAATTCTTGTAAAGACACTACCCATTCACTTTTTCGCACAACTGAAGAAATAGCCAGTTCTTTATTCAAATAGAGCAAGCGGCAATTTTAGTAGAAAAGAATAAATGAAGCTGTAACTTTATACTAAATGTTTAAGAAACGGAGGGCATTAAAGAGCTTTTGTGATATAAAGAGTTGGATCTCAAGACACAAACTCATTTGCATCATCACGGACTATAGGCTAGAAACTGATCGCGCTGCTTTATGTACCTACAATCTACCTTTAAAGCTGGTATAATCATTCTGGATGAAGTTACTGCCCATTGCACAGCACCTGCATGGCTGAACTTGCCTCCTGTCCTTAGGTTTCCTTTGTCCATTTTGTTTCTCCTACACCATTGACTGCTTTTTTTGGTAAGATCCTCAGTATAGTGGGAGGCCTGATTTCTCTAGGTTGGGATCCCGACTGGTTAAAAAAAAACTCTAAACTACAATTTAGTCCATAAATTCAATATAGAATAAACTTAAAGCATTTGACACGGTTACTGTTACTCTTGCATTTTTTATGGTCCTAGGGCGTCTAGAATCAGTTTGTGTTACTAAAACACTGTGCACATATTGCAATCATTCACTATTGTGCCTTATGGCTTCAGATATATGGTCCCAGTAAAATATGCTGGATCTAACAAAGAGCATGTTTTTTATAGAATAACTTCAGCAACAATTGTTTTTATAGAATAACTTTAAAAATATTCTTAAAATGTCAATCACAGAGAAATGAAAATGTTTCTTCAATAAAACGTTTTATTTTTCAAATGACAATGCCATAGTTCAAGCCACCAAATGTGTCTTTAGAGTTTGTTTAGTATGTGGAAAACACGCAAATGCTGAATCTTTAGTAATTGCTAAAATAAATATTGTTTTACATTAAGCATTTAACAGAATATTGTACCAAAGAATTTTTGATTGCCTTATTTACTATGTGATTACTTAAGCCTATAATCCTAAATATCCTAAATTAGCTTTATGAGACTAACACTTTGTTTCTTCTCATTTTGTATTTCAAATTGATTTTATGTCTAGAAATAATCAATTCTCTTATGAAAAATTTATTTCAGTGTATATTTATTTGTTTTTAAGGTATTTTACAGGATCCTATAGAAACCTAAAAGGAGAGTATGAGTTAACATTATGACTTCAGCAGTCATAATGTTAAGAACTAATTAATAAGTTTTTACTATTATCCAAGCTTTGCAATAAGCACTTGCTATGTATCATCTCATTTACTCCTGATCACAAGTCTATGAAGGAAAACTATTATTCTGATCCTCACTTGATGGTCATGAAGTGAATAAGAGAGTAAGTGACTTGCCGGGTCACACAACCATGAATTCATGAGGCTTGGGAGTGAGTCTTTGTAAATCTAACTGATGGTTTGGAGCCAGGTGTTCTAGATAATGATAGTGACAAAACATAAAAAATACCATATGCCATTGATTAAGACTGAGTCAGATTAACACTAAAAACAGATACGATCAAAGTGCTATTAACAAATCAGAACACTTGCACAGAAGAAGTATTTGTAAGAGAAAAGAAAGATCAGGGCGAAGGGAAAGCATATAGGAGTGGTTCCAGAGGCTGAGTTTCCTGACACATGTAGAATTTCCTGACATGTGGAGTTTCCTGTCACATGATGAGGGACCATCACAAGAAAAGGCAGTGACAGCAATATGACCGCAAAATTAGGTGGAAAGAACACAGTTGTCCCACTAATTATGGTTAAAATATCTTATTTTTGCAAACTTTACCAAAAATCGTATCCACTGCTAACCTGCCTATTCCCCCCCGTGACCTGGGAAGGGTCTACATGCATGAGGAACCCTGAAAATTGAGGTCTCAAGGAGAAAGAAGACACTTGACTAGGTTTTTTATATTATTGGTTATGCTAGGAACATAGGTCTAAACACTATGCGCTGAACTCATTTCTAATGTATTAACTTAATGTACCACGGTTTTTGTTTGTTTGTTTATTTCGGTTGTCTATATAACATGACATAAATCCAGGCTATAACCTACCTTTAGACTTGGGTTTTAGTTTCATGTAAGAGAAGTTTGTTTTTAGTAACATGTTATCCCCTACTGGCCTCATTTTAGCAGAAATCATAGTATATTAAATTTTATTCAGATAGGAAGCTTAATATATTTGACTCAGCTTTTCTATAAAATCCCCTTCCAGCCTGTATTTCATGAGTGTCTAAGTTTCAGGCTTTTTGTTTTTTGCATATTCAGTTAATGTTGGTACTTAAACTTTCCTCCACTTTAACACAGATGGAAAGAAACATATATACCTAAATAAGCTGGCTTTGGAATCTTGCAAATCTTGCACACTAAAAAAAGTTTAATCGATAAATACGTACATTATTATATTCAGAAATGATATTGCTGGTCTAGACGCTCAATAATTTTACTGTCAGTGTTTACATATTCTCATAAATCAGCCAATGGAAAGACGCCCCCCCCCCAAAATTAAGGCAAGAATTATTATTAGATTTGAAAAGACAAGCTGTCATTTACTATTAATTACTCTTCCTTTTGATATTGCAATTGCCTAATAATCTGGAATTGTTTTTACTTGTACGCTCATGCTAAGGACATTCATATTGGTTACAATAATGGCAGTCATCCATTTGTCTGCACGATCCTAGTAGATCTTAGTTAACACTGGCTGGCAAATAACAGATCAATGTAGTTGGGCAATTTAGTTTCTAGTGAACACAAATCATAATGAGAATATAATAATACTTACACATGCTAGTTTTTAATTTTAGAATTTAACTTATGTTTGTCTTTTTAATTTCTCTGTCAAAGGGACTCTTTTCGAATTAGAATTCCTATTTAGAGTGTGCCTGGGTGGCTCAGTTGGTTAAGCATCCCACTTTAGCTCATGTCATGATCTCATGGTTCCTGAGTTCAAGCTTCATATCCGGGTCTGTGCTGACTGCGCAGAACCTGCTTGGGATTCTCTTTCTCCCTCTCTCTCTGCCCCTCCCCTAATCACTCATTCTTTCTCTCAAAATAAATAAATAAACTTATAAAATAATCTCATTATAGAATTCATATTTAGTTGTCTCAAAAGGACTGCAGAATTCTGAAAAATAACTTTTCCCCCTAATGTAATTAAAATATGTGTGCAGGGAGGTTGGAACAGAGGATGTAGACCAGTTATTTGGGATTCAATGCTGATGATTTTTTTGTATTGCTAAACTATTTTCTCTATTTTTATATTGAAGCACAGTTGAAAATTTTTGCTTTGTTTTTTGGTTTTTTTTTACACTTTTAAATAGCAGTTATTGATCCCTGGTTGCATGTAATTAAGCCAATTTCTGAGGACTTTTATGTGCAGAACTCAAAATATATTATAATTTGAGAAATGATAAAATTATTATTTGCTAAAATTAATGATAGGCATTAGGTAGGTTGTTTTCATGTTAAAAACAGAAAAAGAGTTTTCCATTTTAGCATGTAAGAAGTTAAGGAATCCATCTGTTTTTCTTCAAACCATGGAAAGTACTATTCCATTTAAACTATGTAGCATAGTTCAAGGCTCAGTGAGGATTCACCAGCCCTAGAGCTCAGGGAGATGATGGAAGGTGTGGTAGGAAACCAGACAGACCTCGACTGTTGATTCATAAGAACAAAGACAAAAATAACATTACGTCAAGATGGACAGAATGGAAAATTGCTAATATACAATTATGATAGAGCTATTGACTTATTCAGTTTTCCTAGACTTATTATCTCTTGAATATTTGTCAGATATGAGAGAATTTATTTGAATAATTCTCAGCACTTAAGTTTAACAGTGCTGACTTTGTGGATCTAAGAAGATATGCATGAGATGAGACACATCTCATTGTGAGCTTTGTTTATTTTGGTACCTGCTATTTAGCTTTCAAAGACCAGAAAGACTGCTTAACAGATATCACTAAAGCAGTGACTGATTTATGACCTTCCTCCTGAGCACAGTTCAAATTGCGAAAGATTTCTAGGGACATTTCTGACCAAGCTTCCTTTCATCCTACATGTTCTGAGTACCTTTTAGTTTTACACCTTAAAAAGGTGCTATTAATTTATTCTTCCACATATAAATAAATATCACCTGTCACTTGATGGTGGATACTTGAAAATTCAGTAATGTCTAGGATTTCTGCCATCTATCTTGATAAATTTGTTTCAGATATATTTCCCTTTGATCCATGGGTATTAGAAACTAGGCAGTCTTTAACTTTCTTTTATAAAATGCAATCTTAGAAGGCAGCTATGATAACATGGAAAGCTGGGTATGGAGACAGAGTTGAGTTTTATGCCCAGCCCAGCCATTTACTAGTTTCCTTTCTTGACCAAGTCTGTTTCCTTATCTGCAAAATAAAGATAATAATATAGCATAGTATTGTTATGATTGATAAATGAGAAAAAGCATGTGCAAATGCTTTGTACACCGTAAGTTGCAATGTATATTAGTATTGATTATGTGTCATCTGCCTCCTAAAATCTTACCAGTGTTTTAGCCAAAAACTACCTATCATGAGCCCATTTTGTGCTTAATGATCTGATGGATAAAAACAAAACAAAGGAAACAAAAACAACAAGGAGAGACGTGATCCTGCCAAGAAGGAGATAACAGTTCAGACAGAAGAAAAGTAACTTAAGTATTCATGAAAAGTCAATAGGATTAACTCTTAAATAAATCCATAACAAAAAGACAGAGTGTAAAATAGGGTACTACCTACATTTCCAAACACCATAAGTATTCATGTTAGGAACATGGTTACTTCTGCATAGTTATCATTTAGAAACACTCTAGCTGAGGTTTTTCAACTAAACCTTGAAGGTAGAGCAATAGTTAAATCAATGGAAAGAAGGGTTGGACTCGGGATAGGAGATCAGAGGTAATGGAAATGCAAGTAGAGTGAGGGGTGTAGATAAACAATATGCTCTATGGAAGAGATATCCGGGAAGAAGGGGTCAATTTTAGAAAGAGTGAATTGGAGAATGAAAGATTGATTGCAACTGACAAACTGTAAAGCATTGAAGAAAAGATGCAAGATGATGTGAGAAGGCACAAGAGAGGTGTCAACAGTCCAGTTTAAGTCATATTAATTTTGAGGGCCGCCTGGTGGCTCAGTCGGTTAAGTGTCTGACTTCGGCTCAGGTCACGATCTTGCTGTTTGTGGGTTCGAGCCCCACTCTGGGCTCTGTGCTCACAGCTCAGAGCCTGGAGCCTGCTTGGGATTCTGTGTCTCCCTCTCTCTCTGCCCCTCCCCTGCTCATGACCTCTCTCTCTCACTCTCTTTCTCAAAAATAAACATTAAAAATTTTTAAATATTAATTTTGAGATACTACTGTGATTTTCAAGTGAAGATACCTACGCTTTTTTTTTTTTTAATGTTTGTTTATTTTTGAGACAGCACTAGCAGTGGAGGGGCGGGGGGGAGGGGAGAGGATCTGAAGCAGGCTCTGTGCTGACAGCACTGAGCCTGTTGTGGGGCTCGAACTCATGAACGTGTGAGATTGATGAGGGAGCATTAAGGCAGGCTGAGGGCAAAGTACAAGCTGCTAGGAGGGATATGTGTGATATTCTTCAGGCACTCCCAGCTGCCCAAGAACAAAGGAAAGAAAACAAATGGTTAACTGATAGTGATCACAGTCATACAAGAATTGGGTCTCCATCAGTTTACAAATATCTTAGTGAATTACAAGAAAAGGACAATCTTATGAATAGCCTAATCTCCAGTATCCTGTAGACTCCAGCACCTCTCTAAATCCATGACATTTGAACATTTTCTCCCTTCCAACTATATAAAATACAAGCCCAGAAACAAAGTGCATTGGATATATTTAAGGAAAGTAAAATATAAACAGTCTAGGTCAGTGTAAGCTATTATAATATGCTGTTAAAGAACTGTACTTAGTGCCACAGCACATTTCTTAATGATGTATTATGCTGACTGTCATTAAGAATTATTTTACAAAACAATTTTTCAAGATTATTTACGGGTTTGAGAACCTAAATGTTTTTAAATCTAAGGAAGATTAGCTAAAAGATAATCTGCCATGTATCTTTTTACTATTTAGCATTTTATATCATGGGAATTATTAAGATCTCATGTACTCAATAACTTTTTCTTATAATCCAGTATTATTCAAGACCTAGCCTCTTTATTATCTTCCCAAACACTCTAATCAATACTAATCCCAAGGCCTTGCTCATACTCTTTTCCTCACAGGATGGAAATCCCATGAAACTTTAACAAGTAACTTATTTCTAGGCCAGATAAAGTTCTTCCCTCCAATTTATCACTAAGTGATTTTTCTGTTCGTAAATATTATATACTATACCATTCACCCCTATTTTGATACTTCCATTTACTATGTCAATTTCACTTCTATTGCAAACTCCTCAACCAGAAAAATATGTTTTATCCATTTTTGCCTCTCTAGAGTAAATCTTAAATCTCTTTAGAGTCTTCACCCTTTGACAATCCGATAGAAACTGTGAGTTCATTCCCCTAGGAAATTGCATATGCAAACATGCACACCACATTTTGCATACAATTCTGAATATTTTGAAACTCTTGAGGCAACATGGATGCCAGGATAAGGTATCCGGAATTAGTGTTGAACAAACATCCCTGGATAAAGTAAGAATATGTGCTTGTCAATGGATTAACTATAGGTATTCAAATCATTTTTGATCGGTTTAAGTAAATTAACTGGACCAGGAACCCTGGGAGAACTGGGGCAGAAAATTGGTAGTAGTCTAAAGAGGGGAACTACTAGAGGATTTAGAAGAAATGAAAAGCTTTGGCCTTAGGTATTAACCTAGCTATAGCTGCCTTTTTCTAGTAAACATTTGTTACCAAGTACACATTTCTTATAGAGAAGCAGGTAGAAAATCTGTGTATATAGGAAGCCTTGGAATAAGATGCCTTTAAGAACCCTGTGCTCTAAAGCAAAAATAGAAGTGACAGTGAGCAGGAGGAAGGAGGATATGCTAGGATGCAAATCACACCCTTGGTTTCCTGATGAAGCATGACTCAGAAGCTACCAAAGATATTAACCAATCACCAGGCGGAGGTATGTGGAACCATGTGGAGTTCAGAAGGTAGTTGGTAGAAGTGATCTCTGAAGCATTTCAGAAAGTGAACAACTCCAAGAAGATTAGGAAGAATAATAATAGACATTGTAGATAAAATGATCATTTATTGAGCATTTGTCTGTGTCAAGCATCATACTAATCACTTTGCATGCATTATTTCTCAGTAGGTTGAATATATTTTATTATGGCAGCAGCTTGAATATATTTCATTAAAGCTTACAAATGAAAATGGGTCTATCCATCTAACTAGGGCATTGTACACAATGATAATAAGAAAGTGGAAGTAAAATGGGAAATGAGTTGAAACACGAGCAATTTGCTTATGCGTACATTACACAGTTGTGTAGTCCTCTACATACAAGGGCAATACAAATCTTCCCAAATCACACACACACACAAAAGTTTATTTTTTTACGTGATTAAAAAACTACTTTTATGTCTAAAAAGCATAAAAAATACAATTTTGCTTTTTATTCCTGCTACTACTGTTAGTAATTAACATCTCGCTTTTCTCATATCATAAATTTGACTGAAACTAATAATAGTTTTGAAGTACAAAACTTGAGCAATCCTCTTTAGAGATAAAATTTTGTTAGTTTTAAATGTTTCCATCTAGGAACGGTAAAGTTGTTTTCAGTAAGCCAAAAATATCACATTTGAGAAACATAATCCGTGTTGTCAAACAAGCAATAATATCCCATTTCTCCTAATAAAAGGTTATGTATTACCATCTTAGAAGAATACACATACCTCATTCAATCAGTAAGTATTTATTCAGTATCAGCTATGTATAAGATATTGTTTGGGATACAGAGACAATGTAGACATTCTCCCTATTCTCCAGGAGCTCATGTTATAATAGAAAAAGTAAATAACGTATACTATATTCTAAGGTAGAAAGTTTAAATATCCTAGGAGGTTATTTTCTCAATTTTACCAACTGGAATTCTATCTTCCTGACTTGTGAGGCTCCCAGTTCTCATGACTGAATAGACTTAAGAGGCCATGAAACCTTAGTAAACGCCTTAACCTAAAGTAACTTGTATTTATTTATCCTTTTTTATTTTTAACTTTACCAATAGATAATAGACTGTCTTATACTTTCAGTGAAAGCATTTTTGGATCTTTCTTCACTCTAACTATCTTATATGCTCCTTGAAAAAACAAAGCCTTTAGAAAAAAAAAATCTGGAAAATGTGGCTGAATGCTCATCTCATAGTAAACAATGAGAAAATATTTGCCATGTACCTAAAGCACCAGGAGTACATACTGACTGAAATATAGTTCATCACAGTTATAAGGATTATAAATACCTTTTAATTGTTAATTTGTTGATATATATTTAACTATAAGCAACATTTAGGTGATGGTTACTTTTAGAGAATAACATCAAATGTCTGACAATTTTCAAAATCAGTCTTCAGCACAGCGGGTATCATTTAAATGTTGACATTGATATATTCTTGTGTAAAATGAAATTAAATGTAAAATATTGAAAAGCAAAAGCATTTTGTCTAAAAACAATTTTCTTGAATATCAATGCCAATCCAGGTATTTTACGGAGGATGGCTTTTAGAACCAATTGCACTCACTTTATATTCATGAACCCTTAATGTTTCTCTTCCTCTGACTTTGAAAGTGCATTAGTAAGTCTTTCAAGCATAGGGAAAAAAATTTTCTCTGCCACTTTCCCAGATGCTTTAACGATAACCCAACTTGTATCTACTTGCCCCAAGACAATGAATTAGATGGCAAGGTGGCTGGGAAATGCATGTATAAAATGCTAAAAAAGAATAAAATAAAATCAGTGTTATGATAGGCTCTGACTCACATGGTGGAAGTTGAACCCATTTTTAAATAAACATTCTATAGTAACATATTTCCGAACTTTCTCTTGGTCTTTTAATGTATTTAAAGGCCACAAAATCTAGGAAAACACACAGAGAGAAGATATAGGGCAATTTTGCCTCAACTATAATAGCCTACAAAAGAGCAAATTTCCTCTGTGCCCTTGCCCTACTCAATCAATCTAGCAAAAACATTTTATTCAAAATGACTCTTAAAAAAATCTCAGTAGGAACATGTTACCCTTCTGTTCAAAACATTTCAATGATTTTGTAATGGGGAAACACACACAAACACACAGAGCTGGGACACTGAGGCTTTTCTTTCCAGCAAGCAACTTTCTTCGTGCTTGCATGGGCTCCGCGGGCTAGGATCCCAAAAGGCTGAGCCCCGAGTGCAGAAGGGGGTTGCCTTTTGTACAATTTTTGCTTCTTTGTCTCTCATGCATGGTAACATATGGTCTGAATGGGTGACTCGCACACATGGCCACGTTGCCTTCCAGTCTTGGGTTTTTCACGACATTCCTTGGGGGAGGAGCTCTACCACAGTTTCCCATCTCATTCAGAGTAGAAGCCAAGTCAACCCAGTACCCCACGCCATCTGCCCCCATGCTACCTCAACTGAAACTTGGGGTACTTTCTTCACTACTTTACCTAAAGCACAATGGCCTCTGTTGTCAAGTCACCACGCATGGTCCCACATCTTACCAAAGCTCAGTTTCTCACGTCAGATCTATGTGCTCAAATGTGACCTTCCGCTACCACCCTATTCTGATAAATGCATTGGCGATAGAAACTCTCAACAAAATAGGTTTAGAGAGAACGTACTTCAACATAGTAAAGTCCATATATGAAAAACCCATAGCTAATGTCATACTCAATGAAAAACTGAGAGCTTTTCCTCTAAGACCAAGAACAAGGGTAAGAATGTCCATTCTCACCCCTTTTATTCAACCTAGTACTGGAAGTCCTAGCCACAGTAATCAGATAAGAAATAAAAGGCATCCAAATTGGTAAGAAAGAAGTAAAACTTTCACTATTTGCAGATGACATAATACTATATATAAAGACCCTAAAGACTCCACCAAAAACTACTAAAATTGATAAATGAATTCAGTAAAATTCCAGGATGCAAAATTAATAAACAGAAATGTGTTGTATTTCTATATACTAATAATGAAGTAGCAGAAAGAGATTATGAAAACATTCCAATTTACAATTATACCCCCCAAAATAAAATAGGAATAAACTTAACCAAGGAGGTGAAAGACTTGTACTCTGAAAACTATAAAACATTGATGATGAAAGAAATTGGAGATGACACCAACAAATGGAAAGATATTTCATGCTCATGGATTCAAAGAATGAATACTGTTAAAATGTCCATACCAACCAAAGTAATCCATAGATTTAATGAAATGCCTATCAAAATACCAGAACTAGAAGAAATAATATTAAACTTTGTATGGAACCACAGAAGAACCCCAATTAGCTAAAGCAATTTGAGAAAGAACAAAGCTGGAGGTATCAGAATCCCAGATTTCAAGACATACTACAAAGCTGTAATAATCAAAACCATGTGATGATAGTGGCAACAAAACAGAGACGTAGATGAATGGAACTGAATAGAGACCTCACAAATAAACCCACACTTAGATGGTAAATCTATGACATAGGCAGCAAGAACATACAGTGAGGGATAAAAGTCTCTTCAACAAATGGTGTTAGACAAATTGGATAGCAACGAGCAAAAGAATAAAACTGGAGCACTTTCTTATACAATATACAAAAATAAACTTGAAATGGATTAAAGACTTAAATGTGAGATATGAAACCATAATACTCCTAGATTAAAACAGAGGCAGTAATCTCTAACATCAGCTGTAGAAGCATTTTTCTAGATACATCGCCTCAGGTAAGGGAAAAAAAAAAAGCAAAACTAGTGGGACTACACCAAATTAAAAAGCCTTTGCAAAGTGAAGGAAACTGTCAACAAAATGACAAAGCAACCTATTCAATGAGAGAAGATATTTGCAAATGATATATCCAATAAGGGTTGATATCTAAAATTTATAAAAATTTATACAACTCAACACCAACAAAACAAAACCAAACACAAATAATCTGATTAAAAATGGACAGAGGGCCTGAATAGACATTTTTCCAGAAAGGATATACAAATGGCCAACAGACACATGAAAAGATGTTCAGCATCACTCATCATCAGGGAAATGCAAATCAAAACCACAATAAGATATCATCTTACACCTGTCAGAATGATTAAATTCAAAATAGACAAGAAATAAGAAGTATTGGCAAGGATGTGGAGAAAAAGGAACCCCTGTGCACTGTTGGTGGGAATGCAAATTGGGGTAGTCATGGTGGGAAACAGTATGGAATTTCCTCAAAATATTCAAGATAGAATATTTTGAATATTTTGAATATTTTGAATACCCAGGATCCATCAATAGCTGAATGGAGAATGAAGATGTGGCATATATATATACAATGGGGTATCAGTCATAAAAAAGGAGGATGGGCAACATGGATGCATCTAATACTAAGGGTATAATGCTAAGTAAAATAGGTCAGAGAATATCCTATGATTTCACTCATATGTGAAATTTAACAAACAAAACAAGTGAACAAACCACACACACACACACACACACACACACACACACACACACAGACAGAGACAAATGACTCTTAAATACGGAGAAAAACTGGTGGTTGCTAGAGGGATGTGGGTGGGGGGAAAGGGTGAAATAAAGGGGATTAACAGCATGCTTATCATGATGAGCACTGAGAAATGTATAGGCTTGTGGAATCTTACTGTACATCTGAAACTAATAGAACATTGTATATTAATTATAATTCAATTTTTAAAAAGCTAATTGCATCGTCCAATGTCTTCATACACAATGAATCATTAAAAAGACCTATTCTGAAATAATCGTATGCCTCTACGGTTAAAACAGCTTTAACGCATAACAAAAGAATTGTAATTGAAATAAATTTCAACTTTAAATTGCAAAAAAAAAAAAAAAGATGCTTAAAAGGTAGTTTCAGCACAAAAAGAAATAATAAAATGCATTCCACCTTCTTCCTAGAAACCTGGCACTCTCTACTTTCTTTCCTTGTTATTTTTTGTTGTTGTTGTTTGTTTTGTTTTGTTTTTGATTGTTGTTTGTTTTTACTTCTTTGACAGCACTTACCAAAATAAAACATACTACACCCAGAATCATTTCCTTCCTTCCTGCTTCTTCCTCCTTCCCTCCCTCTCCCCTTTTTTCTTTCATTTTTTTCCACTTATCTGTCCCCCCAAAAGGTAAGCTCTTTGTGGGCTACAGGTTGTTGACACTGAGTACTTTTAAGCTAATGCTCAGTGACCTAGATCCTATCAACAATAAAGGCAAACCTTCCTCACTGAATCGCAGCTGTAACACTTACCAGCGGAGAGGCTGGAAGCAAACAGCATCATTTCTGTGACCTTTCATTTTCTCATTTCCAAAATGGGCATAATAGTACAAACCTCAAAAATGGTTTGAAGTACGATTAAATGAGTAATGCACAAAAATTCTTAGAAAGGCACACGGCATGTAATTAAAGCTCTCTACATGCAAACTATTATTATTAAAGTTAATGAACTTTCTAAGGACTCCTAAAAACTTCCTATTTCTTGAAACAACTTCCATATTCTTTTTGTTTTAAAATATTTGTCGCATAGCTAAAATGTGCAAGATAATTCTTAAAACATTTTACATTTTGAGATACTTTAAAATCCTTAAGGTTAGCCTACTGCAACCCCCAACCAAATATATATTAGATGTGATTATAAAATTTTTATTTGTAATAGTGTCTGAACATATAAAGGGACTCAAACATTAAAACCACATAGATTATGATCTATAACAACATTATTGATAAAAATATTAATTTTAAACAAGACATTCCAATATCTGTTACCCAAGAATACTTTGTAACATGATAAAAGAGGAACTTTAATGTTTATTTATTTTTGAGACAGGGAAAGACAGAGCATGAACGGGAAACGGTCAGAGAGAGGGAGACACAGAATCTGAAGCAGGCTCTGGGTTCCGGGCTGTCACCAGAGCCCGATGCGGGGCTTGAACTCACGGACCGTGAGATCATGACCTGAGCCGAGGTCAGAAGCTCAACCAACTAAGCCACCCAGGCGCCCCAATAAAAGAGGAACTTTAAAAAAATCCTTAAATATGGGACACCTGGATGGCTCAGTCAGTTAAGCTTCTGACTCTTGATTTCAGCACAGGTCAGGGTCTTGTGGTTTATGGGACCAAACCCTGCATCAGGCCCTGCACTAACAGGGCCTGTCTCCCCCTCCCCCGCTCCTGTGCCTGCACTCTCTCTTTCAAAATAAACAAACATTTTTTTTAATCCTTAAACATAATCAAATCTATAAAATCATTTAATATCTTACATGTATTGACACAATCATCACAAATTATGCCAAAAATAGTTAAAAATATAAAACTGAATTGGCTTAAAGTAACTTGGATCACTTGAATTTAACATTTTTTTTTCATTTTTTTTAATGCTTATTTTATTTTTTGAGAGAGAGAGAGAGAGAGAGAGAGAGAGAGAGAGACAGAGAGCGAGCAGGGAAAGGGCAGAGAGAGGCAGACACAGAATCAGAAGTAGGTTCCAGGCTCTGAGCAGTCAGCACAGAGCCTGATGCAGGGCTTGAACTCAGCAAACCGTGAGATCATGACCTGAGCCGAAGTTGGACACTTAACCGACTGAGCTACCCAGGTGCCCCATATTTAACATATTTTATAGAATTATTTCATGTTACATTAACCAAAATGACTTATATAACTTTCTAATATAAAAAATATACATTACATGGGGCACCTGGGTGGCTCAGTCAGTTAAGCAACTGACTTTGGCTCAGGTCATGACCTCCCCAGTCTTGAGTTCGAGCCCCGCCTCAGGCTATGTGCTGACAGCTCTGAGCCTGAAGCCTATTCAGATTCTGTGTCTCTCTTTCTCTCTGACCCTTCCCGCTCGTGCTGTCGCTGTCTCTGTCTCTCTCTCTCTCTCTCTCTCTCGCTCGCTCAAAAATAAACATTAAAAAAATTAAAAATGTATGTACATTACAAAATGATACTTTGTGTAGAATGCCCAACATAGAATCATCTAATAATTTAAAATGTGTAGTACATTATATTTAATAGAATGTTTTTAAATGTAATGTATGTTTGCATATGCACATATTTCTGTTAGTAGATACAAGAGACTTTTTACAGTGATTACATCTGGAAAGTAACAAGGACTCTGAAAGATTATTTTTTCAATTTATACATTTTGTGATTATTTGAATATTTTAAGTATTTCATAGAATACTTCTTCACTTAAAAGCTAAAATATTTCCTTAAAAGCACTGTCCTTTACTGGCAACAAACTAAACTTAAAACGTTTCCAAAGTAGAGAATTAAACATATTTAGAAAATCTATACAGAATGAGTGTCTTTGTTTTTTAGTAATAGAACTCTTCGTGCTTTGAATGTAATACAGACGTAGGATTTAATTGAGGAAAAGGTTAAAAACAGTACTAAGAAAAGATGAAGAGGAGGGTAAAGGGATTAGGTAAAGCAAAAGAATGATTATGTATTTTAAAATAGTTCGCATTGACCCCCAAAATCTAAAACAGTGGTCCCACTAAAGTAGAATTGAAATATATTCTTCATTATGTTTACACTCTTAATTATCATAAAGTAAAACACTTAAAACACATTCATTTTGAACTTAATAGTGAGCTCTCTGGCCAATTTATTTGGGGAAGTAAAGACTTATAAAAGCAAAGAAGTCATATTTTGCCTGGACTAAAAATGAAAGTCAACTATAATTCCACCTCATGTAGATTCCTATCACCAAGATCAGACACTAAGCTACTATATTAGTTTGAAGAAAACTAGGAATGAGAGAGAAATAAATGAAAACAAAATCAACAAGGATAATTTAACCAGTAATATTCATCAAAGATTTTTAAGTGCTTACTTAGTAAGTGCTAAGCACTGCTAGGTAGGTCAACAATGAGGATATAACCGGAAACAACATAAAAATGGGTCCTGCAGTCAGAGAGCACTCAAGTTCAACCTGAGTTTTTGCACTGTGATGATAAACATTAATTCTTCATTGTTATAATATTATAATGCATTGTTTGAAGAAAAGTACAGAAATGAAAACGTATCTCAGATTTTTTTTAAAGAGTAATCATGAATCAAAGAATTTTAAAGATCATATCAGCCCGTATTTGTTACAGTCTCACTATTTTATATTTAGGAAGATTTATTTTTCACTGCATTTTTTGTCAGATATTTTCTGGAGATGTGTTTTCACACCCAGAGGATGTTAGATCACAGAGTGTTCCCATTAAAAAGAAAAGAAACAAATGAGAAAAAAAATCTGTGATGCCATGATTTTAAGAAAACACATTACAAAAATAATTGGAAAAAAAATCCTAAGGTTAAAATTTCAGTGATGTGTATTTAAAGCAACTTCTTTACAACCCACTCAAGATTTCTTTTACTTAGTCTCATGGGTATCCTCACCTGTAACATATTAATTTATAAATACATTTCCTCTTTAAAAGCGGTTAAGTATTTAACATATTCAAACTTAAACTCTAGAGTTTCCTAAAATGTAAAAAAAAAACAATTTTTTTCAATTATTGTTCAAATCCCTCTCTATCACAGTTTGACAGTTCTGTAGTTAATTTTTAAAAGTGAGACATCCAAACTCTTGTAATATGTAAAAACTAAACATTTGTTCTCAGACATAATAAACATTTATTTCTAAACAACCAGCCATATTATATTTCTGATTTTACAATGTTATTGTCTGCCCATAGCAGATACATCCCACAGTACTTGAAGCAGAGGGAGCGGCATGTGCTAAGGTCCTGAGGCAGGAAGAGACTGGAATACTAAAAATTTGAAAGAAGGACAATGTGCCCAGAGCATGAAGATGAGAGGAGTAATATGAGAAATTAGGTTGGTGAATAGTAGAGTCCATATAATACATGGACTGGAAAGTCAAGAACAGTAGGATTAAGAAGACCAGGTTGATTTGACTATGCTGTGGCAATAGAGGTAGAGATTAAAGATATTTGTGAGCCAAAAATGATTAAGACTTCATTTATTTTGGATTTGGGGGTAAGGATGAGAGACCTATGACAATAAGTTTCCAAATAACACAACTCGTTAGATGGTGGAATCATTCATTAGGATCAAAGACATTGGAGAAGGACTAGATTTATTAGTAAAAAGATTGAGTTCAGGTTTGGATGTGGTAACTTGGAGGGCTCTTTAAGAGATCCAAACATCTGTTAAAATAGCAGTTGTTCTCATGTCAGGACTCCTATAAAACACACATGATTTAGCTTACCCTCCAAATTTGCCAGGAGTGCTGGCAGTTTTCTTTTTTTTTTTTAAGATTTTAAGTAATCCCTACACCCAACATGGGGCTTGAACTCAAAACCACAAAACTAAGAATCACATGCTCTACCAACTGAGCCAGCCAGGTTTCAGAGATACCATCTAGTAAAATCCCCACATCATGAAGTTAATGGCAGATTGAGGGTTTTCACACTGTTTTTTAAATTTGAAAATATAACTCTAAAATATGTTAATAATGAAAGGTATCAGAGAGATCATCTAATAAAATCACAACATCACTAACTTAGTGACAGACTGAGGGGGTTTATAGTATTTGCTTGTTTTTAAATTTGAACACAAAATTCTAAATACCCTATGCGCAGTATTGTGTGTTGGTTCCATAGGCTAGTTCTCTGCTCACTACTTTGAAAGGAAGAGAAACAATTTCTAACCACTGTGTATCTGTGTGTCTCTCTCTATGAGAAAATTTATCCATACCAAAAAGGAGTACAACACACTGACCCAGTTTCAGCAAAAAGAAAGAGTAATAGTTTTTAACTGATAGCTATTATAACCAGTAGCTATTAACTGAATTTCTCAGAACGTAGCAGACTAACATGGATCTGCTCGAGTGAGAATGACCAATAACAATATTAGTGCCAGATTCGTTGTGGGCTTAAGAAAGGTGACTACAGTGCACTCTGGAAAACAGTGTAGGTATTTACCCAAAGAATACAAAAATACTAGTTTTCAGGGATACTTGCACTCTCATGTTTATGTGTATGTATACATATATATTTCATATATATATAATTCCATTATATATATGTAATTCCATTATATACATATATAAAATTCCATAGGAATATTACTCGGCCATAAAAAAGAGTGAAATCTTGCCATTTGCAACAACGTGAATGGAGCTAGAAGGTATTATGCTAAGGGAAGTCAGTCAGACAAATACTGTATGATTTCACTCATATGCGGAATTTAACCACCAAAACCATCATGGGCGGGGGGGGGGGGGGGGGGGGGGGGGGGGGGGGGAGGGAAGAGAGAGAGGAAAACCAGAAACAGACTATAAAGAACAAACTGATGGTTACCAGAGTGGAGTTGGATGGGGGCGACGTATGAAGCAGGTGGTGGGGATTGAGGAGTGCATTTGCCATGAAGAGAACCAGGTGTTGTATAGAATTGTTGAATCACTACATTGTACACCTGAAACTAATATGACACTAATGTTAGCTAACTGGAATTTAAGTAAAAACCAAAAAATAAATTAATTAAAAAAATAACCCAGTGCAAATTTACACAAAATTACCCCTATGTGAGTATAGCAAGAACACTATAATTCTGGTAGGGGAATTCTATTAAATTTCACACATTTACAGAATGATGATCCCTTATATTCAAAATAAGCCACTGCAAATTTCTGAGTATCAATTGTACTTACACACACTTAATGGGATATTAAATGTACTATAATTCTTTGAAAAGTGGTAACACTTCTAAAGAAGTATTTTTAAAACTACAGATTGTTACCTATTAGTAGGTTGTTAAATTAACTTACTTGGCCATGACCAGTAGTGTTATTTAATGAATTAGGAAAAAAGAGAACTGAAAAGGAAGTATTAGAACAAAACACCATAAAAATATTTTATTGAACTTCTGTTTGAGTTTTTTTTTTTAATTTTTTTTTCAACGTTTATTTATTTTTGAGACAGAGAGAGACAGAGCATGAATGGGGGAGGGTCAGAGAGAGGGAGACATAGAATCCGAAACAGGCTCCAGGCTCTGAGCTGTAAGCACAGAGCCCGATGTGGGGTTTGAACTCATGGACCGTGAGATCATGACCTGAGCAGAAGTCGGCCGCTTAACCGACTGAGCCACCCAGGCGCCCCTGTTTGAGTTTTTTTATTGAACTTGTGTATTGAGTTTGGCTGTCATTTGAAAACATGAGAAAATATAGATTTAGTGGATTCATTCATTCACACACAATTCTCTAGAACACTCCTTTTCTATTGTCTCTCAAGCATTGGCAAGTCAGAGATGATAAAAAAAAAAAAATACCACTGCAAAATCCTGAAACACTTGCAGTTAGTGGGGCAATCAGCAATATTTGTAAAATCCAAATATATGCAAGTATACCTGTATATATGTACTAAAACAGAAGATATTTAGGATACTAAACAGCCTCGTTTCTACAGATAAGGAAAACAGAGCCTATCGCTTATTGACCAGAATAGTTTATTATAACACCCTTGCTATATTCACACATAGGTGGGTTTGTGCCATTTCAGCAAAGAAAATTCCATTTTCAAAATATACTATTATCAGAGTATAATGTCCAGAGGAATCTTAAGGGAAAATAGAAGGCCATTTGAGATTGACGCGTTAATTATTACTTCATTACCACTGCAGCATATTGAGTAGTAATCTCACAGAAGTTAATATGCCTCTGTAAGCACCCAGTTTACTATCACAAAATGACCTAGGTAGACTTGGGTTATTGAGTTCTTGAAACCAGGATATGAAACTAGATAAAGGAGAAATAATTTCCGGTTAATGCTCTGAGACTTGTGTTGTCTAAATGACAATCGACACAAACTGATTTGTTTCATTATGTTTCCAGTGTTTATTTACTTTTGTTTCAAAAATCTAAATTAGAGTTTTGGAGGATATAATCGAATATATACTCAAAAGGAAATTACATTGAAAAAATCATTACTGTGATAAAAAGCCAAGGTGTTCACTCAAATTCAGAGAAATAATAAAATTAGGGGGTAGGCCACATGTGCGATTCCCTTAGAAAGGAGGGCAAAACGAGAAAGGTTATTAAGATTCAACAAAAGATATATAGAAAGTGTCTAAGGAATACATGCCACAAAAGAAAAGGAATTACACTTCTAAAGATGAAAATGGAGAATGAAAATACACACCTGCAAGACACCTAAGAACGCATTTTGAAAGTCAGGGTGGAAAGAGCATGTATTCCATGATACCATAACCATAAAACAATATAAGCATATGAACACAGACTGAAAATGTATTACCCAGATAGGACACTTCATGTATGTTTAAACTATGTTGAGGTTATTGTGATCATATCACATTGTTTTGAAATTTTTCCTTAATAGTATTTAAAGATTGTTTTAATTAGAATATGAAAGCAGGGTTCAACTCATGAAACCAGTACCTTTACACTTCAGCTGCATTTGCCTTCAGTTTCTTCCAGGAGCAGAAACTTATTCCCTCCGTGGAGGGAAGCTGTGATGCTCTTCCTCTAACTTTTACATAGCTGGCTCCCTCTCCTTTTATGCCTCGACTTAAATATTTTTTTTTGTTTGTTTCACCAGAGTCCCAGTGTTGCTTTGTTTCATTTACTTGCCTGTTTTATTATTTAACAGCATTTCTCACTTTTTGAAACTATCTTAGTTGTGTTTTGCTGTTGCTGTTGCTTTTCATCGTCTGTATCCTTCCCTAGAATGCAAACTGCCTTAAACGCAGGGAACTTGTCTGCTGTGATTGCTTCTGCATTCCCAGCATCTAAAACAGTGCTTGGCTTATAATAGCAACATGTTGGTACTTACTGAAGAAATACATTATTCCTAAAAAATTCCTGTTCATTTTGGGCTACAGCAGGGAGGAAAACGTATCATATTTTTGTTCATTCTGTTGCATCTGTAGCAATATATAGGGAGTTGGGGTAACAGGGTGGTTGTAAATTTGAAATAATCACCCCCCCCCCCCCCCCCGCTGCACACACAAAACAACAATTTGAAGTATTGACCTATGCACAACTGGCCCTGCACATACCTTCGGGCAGCTGCTTTCAGCTCTACTGAATTTAGAGTCTAAGAATCCTCAAGTTCTAAAAGTACCTGACTACTGTATTAAAAAAGAGGAAGTAAGGACCCAAATAGAATTAAATGAAACTCAACTCAGCCCTTAACCTCTGATATTCAGCATTTCCACCCTGAAAAAGTCATACCTGTTGTCAAATTACTGAATGTTTCCATAACGGTAAATGGCCATTGCTTTAAGCCTCTCAGTGTCATTCCTCTCCACATCCTCAACTACAATGGATCTTTCCCTAGAATTCCCTGGATCTTCCCCTGACCCACCAACTAGTGCCTGGAACAGCAGGTGTCCTCCAAGAGCCTGCACCAGCATTAAGGCCAGGTGGCATCTTTTCTGAGGTCAGGGCCTGGACCTTGGGAACTGGATGTTGGCTGCTTTTGCCTGCCCTAAATCTAGTCATTTTCCTTCTTGTAACAGCAAAACTCTCTTTCTACTTAGTTAAGTAATGCTGTGCCCAACTTTTAAATCCAGGGATGACACAATGCTCAGCCTAGATAAATAACATATTTCATGGGTTCAGGGCAAGTGACCCGAGTTGTTCCATTCATGCTTATCCTGAAATTTTTTGGCAAAAAAAAGATGTTCTCTTTACATGGAGATTTCTTAAATGACCCTATAGTCATTGGGTATATTCCTACCACTGTAAACTAAGAGCCTGACTCTAAATAAAGCAATGGAATAGGAGAGCAGGACTAAGATGGAAGGCTGGGAGAGAGTAAGGGATAACAGATCTGGTCCTAATCATATGGTTTGATTTTCCGTCTCCAGCTATGACCAAATCCAGAATATCCTGAACGTGATGATGTATGGTAATGAGAACTTTAAAATCCCTTTTCTTTCCTAAACCATTTTGAGTTAGGTGGAATTTTTCTAAATAAAAGAGTCCCTGAATCATAAAAATGGGTGGCCAGGGTGGTCAGGTCTGCCATCCACTGAGTATGAGACAATTTGCAAACATTATTACAGTTCCTTTCCTGGTGAAATGAAACCTCTATCAGTGAAATAATCTCATTGAAGCTCACCATGACAGAGTAGGTATTTGTACTCAGGTCTATAAGACTTCGATGTTTCATACTTTTATCACATCACCGTGGTGGTCATATTGGCTCAAACTATGAAGTGGACAAAATTTGCCTATGATTCGTCGATCTCTTTGAGACACCCCTACTTCCTGGTCACCATTTGTTCCCCTTCTTCCACTGAGGATCTCAATGACTATATGATTGCTTATGGTTGAGTACAGGTTCCATGAATAGACTGCTTGGGTTTGAATCCATATCCTACTATGTAACAGTTATATGACCCTAACAAGTTACGTTTCCCCCAATTTTCTCATTTAAAATTTATACATTAGTATCAACCTCTTAAGATTGTTGGCAACGTTAAATGGAATGAAGCATGGAAAGTACACAGAAAAGTGCGTGACACGTAGTAAAAACATAAGAATATGATTACCCTGCATTTGTCCAAAACTCCCCATAAATACCTCTCCTATGCTCTAATTTGCATTGTTTCTCTAGGTCTTTCCCAATTAAAACTTCTTTTTTGTATCAGATCCACTAGACAGTCATTTAAGTTAGCCCACATTGCAATGTGTATTAATCACGTCCAAATGTATTTATTTCTTCATACCAAGAATTGCTATTTGACAGACTTCACACTAGGACTGAGTAATAATTGGGCCTTGCATAAGTCTCCTGCTCAGCTCTCTCCATCTTGGAATAGAAAAGAATCTACAGATTTAATGACTTCCATCAATATTATGCTCAGGAAGCAGTCACAGGTTGTGTGGGTGAGTGAGAATGAGGGAAGTAATGAGAGAGGAGTAAGGAGAACTCCTAGGCTAAAGCTACAACACTCATTATCTCAGTCACATCTCTGTGCCCCTCCAGGAGGTGGCTTCGGACTACATAGTTTACAAATAAGGAAACAAGTGAAATGACATCTCCTATCGCAGTGATATAGCAATGACTAAGGGCCAACCGAGCCTAGTGACTCAGGCTTAGTGACTTCTCTTACATTTTAGAAAACAGTCCCTTGAATCATTTTCAATTACAAATACAACTTATTGCAGAGTTTTAGTCACACAGCTAATGACTGCATATTACACTTTCCCTACCTTTTCAATATGAAAAGAGTATATCCAAATTTAGTGATGTTAGATTTGTGTTTTTAATTTTGATAAGGAATGACAAACTACTTCTTATATGTTGAGAGAATTTTAAAACGTACTTTTTTTTTCTTTATTAAATGCTGAGGCAGCAAGATTCGGTAGGAGAGAGTTATAAAGGCTTCCCGAGTGTGTAATTGCAAGCAGGTAACTTAACTTCTGAGTCTGCTTTATTGCATCTGTAAAATGGAGAATCTCTCCATCATCAAAACCAAATAAGGCAATGTAATTTTTTAAGAATTCAGGGCTACATCCCTGTCATAAAAACATTTATTAATTGTTATCATTAGAAGAACAAAATAGGAAAAAGAAAAAGAAAAAAGAAAAAAAAAATGCCTAAGAGGATATGCCATTTGTTTGGACTTTCAAACACTATTGTTCTATCTTTTTGTAATCAAATTTTTTCTAGAAATTACCAATAGGCTAGACTTCACATGTAAGGTCTTAAAAACAAACACACAAATCATGGCATATTTCATAAACAAATGAAGAGTCTGCTCCCTTATTTATCTATACAGCTGTTTTGTAAAGCTAACTTAAAATGTATATAAATTAAGAATTAAATTTCCTGCTTGTTGACACAAAAGGAAGTCCAGGTGGTAGAGATTATCATGCACCTTAGAGAACAAAGCTCCCACTTAGTGATTTTATAGGAAGATAATTCATTAAGATAGAAAAAAGCAAAGGAAGAATAAGGAGAGGGTAGGAAGGTGAGAGGTGGCAAAGGAAGAAAACCAAGGTAAGGCAAGGGAGTTACTATATTACTCTTAGCTGGACAGCAGAGCAAATCTCTTCTACTCTGGCAGTGAGTGGTAATATGCTTCAATGCATACAGGTCTAAAGGTCCAGAAGTCAAGAGATATAAAACTGTCGCTATGTGTTCAATATATAAACCATGAAACAGATTCTCAAAGCCATAACAGAACTGGTCTACTGTACTTTTTCCTGAAGGAGTCGGCTCTTCGCTATCATCAATATTCATTTGTGGTGTCAGAAAGTATCTATGATTCCTGATTAAAAAAAAAAAAAAAAAAGGAAACATGCATATAGGGTACTTTTTGTCTTCTTGTGTTGTTTTCACAATTTAAAAGCAGAGCAGTTTTGGTCAATTTATGAGTATGTTGGCTTTCTGTTGAAATGTCACTTTCTTGAATTATTAGATATATCTCAAGGTGATTGCTTGGCTTTTTAAATTTAATAAAAATACTAAAAATAGATACATGTACTATCCAGTTGTTACCTACCCTTGCAGCATGAGAATTTCTGTAGCCAGATAAATAAAAGTATTTTTAGGCATATAGTGGTCTGATTTACATATATTCAAGTATGAAATATATATAAATTTTCGTGTGTGTGTTCTTGGATTTTGGACATTGGTTAAAATAGGATGGTGATGTTATTCTATTTATAGAAGAGATTCTGGTGCTCTAGAAATATGCTCTAATACCCAATGGTTCACTTTATTCAGTCCTCAAATCTGATGAAAATGCTGGGGATTAGGCAGAAAGCCAGCCTTGTAAACCAGGGTCTGGCAGACAGTCCAAGTCAGAAAGAGATTCAATGCTTTGCTACCTTGTCTTTATCCTGAGAAATTGTGTCAACTGTTCTTAATAACCCTGCTACCTAAACCCTGATTGGGAGAGAAGCTAAATTAGGCCTTGGTAACCTGTGTTATATCACTTCTCCTTGTTTCAAAGGCCATTAAGTTGTTTGTCTAAGAAAATTTTTTTGATGATTTTTGTCCTCAAAATTACACAGTGTCCCTGTTTTACAGGTGGTGCACAAGGTCCTACCCACTGTTTATATCGCTAGAATACTGGGGTGCAGTACATCACGAGGAAAAAAAAATACACTCAATTGGCTTTCTCCTTCTGAAGGAGAGAGCACGAGCACACAGTTAGAAATTGACATTTTTGGGAGTCTAGTCTGTTGCCGTGATGCTATACTGTTGTTCATATTTACAGTACCTCTCACATAAAATTAGGTCAGAAAACAGATTATTAATAATCTGTCTTAAAAGCAACCCTTTGTGGTGTTTCACAGTAATATCCAAAGAGTCCATAGAAAAGCAAACCAGTTCTCAATTTTCAGTGACAATAAAGGTGAGTTATGTAAAATTTTAAGGGTTCCATAACAAGACACAGGTGTATTTTGGAAGTACCCAAGCCGACCCAAGGATCTGAAATTCTTTTTACCAATTATTTCAGCTTTATCCACGGGTATTAATAAGTACAAAAAGTTACATTGATTCACTCAATGTCTAACAATCTCATCATCTGTGAGTAATCAGAACAAATTCCATGAAATAAAGCCTTTAAAAAAAAAAAACAATTATCATAAAAACATGGACCAACATCACATTTTAAAAGTGTTAGTGCTAACTTTGGTATGGCTGTGTATGTTTCGTCTGAGTATTCCATGTGTTTTTGCCTTCAGGTTGATGAAAATATGCCCACAAATCTCTAAGTAGCAATTAGTAAATCCAATTACCTGCTTCCCAGCAAGAGTGAGGTCTGGGCAGCAAGGCTGGCCCAGAGAGGAAATGGACCTCCGTAAAAACAAGAGTCTGCCCTCTGGAGGCCACACCCAGGGAATTCTCATCAGAGGTGTGGGTTGGGCTTGTCTAATTCCTAATGTGAAAAGATGCTTGTAGTCAGAGGGGATGTGAGAGGAAGACAAGAGATAGTGTGTCTTATTTAAGCAATTGTAGCATAAGAATGTTCTACATTTAAATAACTCTGTGATTCTATTTGTGTTTAAGTGCCTATGTGCATGTTATCCTTAACTAGTTGAATTGTTTATGAAAAAAAAGACAACATTTACTAATTGAAGAAAAAAACACACAACTCCTTTTACTCAGGATATCCTTTGGCAAAACATCATAATTATATGAACTCTATGCTGTTTAGGATGAGAAGCAAAGCTGCATTTCACAATAGGTGCACGGGGATGAGATAAGACCCACATTTTAGTACCAACCCTGGATTTGATTAATTGGATATTTCAACCAAAAATAAATTCCTGACTGAGGCACTTGGCTAAATGTCTTACGCACAGTATTTGGGGATGTTCCGGCAGAGTTCTTGTCTGGTATGTGTGATCAAATGTCGTCTTACAGGCTGTTAGGAAAAGAGTTTTACCAGATTCTTATACTAGCTGAAAAGGGCCATTCTTTGCATGGAAATTTTCTAGCTCCCATTTTGTACAAACAGCTAAGAAATAAAAGGCATTTGTTATCTTCATCTGCCTTACAATGTTTCAGAGCTCCTCTTTAACAAAATTATTCCCTATGTGTATAATTAGTATGCTCAACATACTACATGTGAGACCAGTATAGGAATGACCAGTATTTTTTTCTTTCTATTTCCACAATAGCAATAACCAAAAAAAGATGAACTCTACCCTCCCCTCGTTTATATTACTGGTAAATTATGGGAACCAGCATGCCACATAGCCTTCTAAGCACTGAGCATTGTAGAGACAAAACAAACACAGAGAGAACAAAAACTAGTTCCACACAATTAAAATTTACGATAAAACCAAATATAAAAATTATAGAAATTAGAGAAATAATTTTTAATCTGCTTCTCATTTTTCAAAGATGTGGCAGAAAATTCATCTCTAATACTATCATAAATGTGCTACTTTTTTCTAAATTGGGCTTTAATTTGTTTTAGAACTTTCTTAAATATTGCTTTTAAATTAAGGAACATATTTTAAAGGCGGGCTTCTTTGCAACAGGACCTCTACATTTATATTTAAAACTGTACAAAGAGCATCTCCAGTGCTTACTCTTGACAACATAGATTTCTCATTGTACACTTTAAAATAATAGGTTTTTTTAAATAAAACAGTTAAAGGCTCACGTTTTATTCATAGGTGCAAGAAAGGACAGCATACTTTCTTACTTGCAATAGATAGCGTTAACATATTTGCAGTATAATTTAAAATAAGTTTATTTTCCTATTACTAACCCATGTGAGTAGAGAGACGTCCATATGCCCTGCTAGCATAATTTATCTTACAGTCAATATAAAAGCAGCTCTTCAAGAACTCTTAAAGTGACAAGGAAGTTAAAGGAAACATGCTGTTTTCTTCTCATTAGAGAAAATAAATGCCTGCTCTAAAAAAAAATGGCCACACTTAATGGAGATGTTTAAATCAAGTTCAAAAATATTATGAAAAAATATTGATCATTCCTTGAGTGATTGTTAAAGACACCAAACCACTCCCCCTTACCTGAAAAAAGCAATAACCATGTCATACAGTTATGTAAAAGATTCAGAACAAGTTTAGCTTTATGCAAATGTTGAAAAAAACCACCTGATACAAGCCTTAGAAAAACAGAAAGTTTATCCCTACATTATATGAAAATATGATTTTGGTTTGTCACCTGTATATAGAAGTGCATCTTCCTGTACTGATTTTTTTTTTAAATCCATGACTCATATGAACAATAACTTCTTCCCAAAGCCATAGAAAAGCTGTCTAAAGGGAAAGATCTAGACCCCCATTAATTTTGCCTCTGGGTATAATAGGCTTTCAACCAAAGAACCATTAAAAGCATCCCCAAGTCACTGTTATTTTTCTTTGAAGGGTCCTTTTTACAGTAGTCCCTAGCTTCAGCAGATTAGTTGATACTGTCCATTAATCTCTAATCCTTTTAGAAAAAGTTACATAATTTAAAAAGTATACACATGTGTGTGTTACATCTGTGTGTATACACATACACACACACACACACACATCCCTAAATGCTAATTACTTATGAATTTAGACTGCCATATACTTTGTTCCAGTTTAAATAGCTTTAGCCAATTTCAATGGAAAACAAATTCAGCTAAAAAGCATCTCTGATCCACTAAACTTTTGATACGGATGTATTTGTGACAAGCAAATCATTGAAAAAATTTAAAAATCCACAAGTACAGCAGACATTTAATTTTAGAAAGCATTATTGTTTAGCAAAACACTTGCAGGACCCATACCTACATTATGTTATGGCAGAAAGTCAAACTTTGGTCTTGGCTTTTTGTAATATCAGACTAAATTTACTCCATTATGTAATGAAAATGTTTTATTTCTGCTTTCCCTCCCCTAAATCATCTAATCACTACCATTAGAAAAAGGAATGTTATGTTCCAATTTGGCATTAATGATATCTCTTCCCGGCTGTTGCACAAACTGGAAATCATAAGAGCTATAAGTATTTCAGGCTCATAAAATTGTCCGTCTTGAGTCGAATTCTTTAGATTAGATGGTTCTAAAAACCTGTTTGGGGAATTTCTTTAAATTGATTTAATAAACTAGCCTCAAAAGATATGAATTGGTATCATGTCCATGATGTTGTTAGGTTAATGGGAAGTTCAAATTAACTTTCAGATATCTAACACATTCTGCATTTTATTTATTAAACTTCCATTTCATCTTGCAACTATCATTTAAAACAAGCTACTATATTCTAGTTTTATTTTCAGTTAGCATCAAGCCTAATCTGAAAATCTTATCATGTAAATACCATGTTATCCATTTTCATATTTCTTCATTAGAGCTATCTGATAATTTAACCAAATAGAATAATATTCTCCATTATGAAATGAAGCATAAAAGTACTCTGCAACTACTGAGATTGAATGGTATTTTATGGAATTAGTATTTTAGGATTCCTGTGTATAGTAGCAGTCTTCATTTCTGATAAAAATACCTTAAAATCTAATTGCCATGTTTGCTCTAAAACATGATGAGGATTTACTAAGATATTCTTTTTAAAGGAGGAAATGTGAAGATTATATGAAATTGTCACATTAGAACATTTTGTGGGAATACTTTCCTAAAATGTATCATTTAAAGTCTCCTCTCAATCCACTCACTATATATTGGAATTAGTTCTGACTTCACAGGTAATTGCTATAATTAACATTTGTAAAGATACACGAAAATAAATTTCACAAATCAAGCACAAACTTTTACCTTCCCTAAGACAGTGGAGAAATAAACAAAATCTTAATTTGCTTGCATGGGCAGTAATTGGGCTTCTGTTTTGTACATCTTTTGATGTATAAACTTGTTAATTCAGTTGTACACATATAAGGCAATTAAGCTACTGTCCTTTTGTCCTTGTACCTAAAAGGTGGCACCTCTAAAATCAGTTAGCTTTCAACAGAGATACTACATTAAAACAACAACAACAACAACAACAACAAGGCATTTAAATGCCGAAAGCTCTAGACAGAAGATCTTGTTTTTGTGACTCTAGCTAATTCTACTTAGGTAGGAAAGATAAGTGCCTCAAATGGAAAATGGTTTAGAAAATATACATTACATTGATAGTAAATGAAACCAGCTCCTTTCTAAGTCAGTGTATAAACTTATACACTAAAGATATGTGGTTTAAAAAAAATACTTTCTGGGGTCCAGAAATTAGTGTGGAAGACCAGACAGAGTTAGAAAGAAGATTGCCTTTTTTTACCCCAAGTGTGCAAATAGAACAAAACATGAGAGTTGGCATTTCCCCTGATAAATCAAAGGAAAGGAGTCATCTGGACACTAACATCTGCTGGCTTCTCTGCGTTCATGCAGGACCCACTTGGAATGCTTTCCCCATTACATTCAGCTAGGCACTTCTCTCTACCTCCTCCCATCTGACAATAATCACTTAGCTGTCTCTGATGAATAAAAGGAAAGGAAAGCTTATATCATTGATGAGGGAATTAGAAATTGCTGAAGCTGCTGTCAAGGCTCTGTCCAACAAGTACCTTTTACTTGACCTATTGTGCAGGCAGCAGGGAACACAGTTGTTTTGCTGTCCTTCTCTTTCTCATAATAGGACATGACAACAAAAATAATTTTCCCCTTAAGGTTTTTAAAATTCCAGCCTATCTTCCTACCATTACTTTCTAAACTTTGTTCCAGTACGAGAGGATTCTTGGCCAGCTGAGCGCCCGTGTGCCTTCCAAATGGGGTACTGAAATTGCATGAACACCAGCCATGTTTACATTCACTAAATATTCTCATTAAAAAAAAATAAGGCAAGGCATGAGTACGATATCTAGGCAATCAAATGCACAGCATAGTGAATGGTAGAATGAACTGGCAATTCATACACAAAATTAGCTTTAACACCAACCTGAAATGGTTGATTTCACCAAAGGGTTAATATTTAATAAAGTGAAAACTAACATGTACACAAAACTAACTAGAAGATTAGCTTTCTCAAAAGAGAAATCCAAACCTCCTGATAACACTGGTGTTACTTACAAATGTCTTGAAACTTTACTTCTTTTTTGCCCCCCCCCCAACATAAAGGCCATACCAGAGAACCTCAGGAAGGTAAGACTCTGTTTAAAAAAAATTTTGTTTCTTCATATGAGAAACCCCTCAAGGTTCAGATATTACTGCTGATGGGCAATACGAAATAGCCCCACAGGACGGATGGGAACAGGAAAAGTCAGATGGTTAGCACTTGGTTAGCACATGGTTAAAAGCAACAGCAATTAAGCAGTTGAAAGTGGGTTAAAGCAGTGGTTTATTTTTGTTTCATTTGAAGGAATCAAATAAGAGACACAGCCTCTTGTAAAGAGGAGATCAAGTCAAACTTGAAGCTTCCCTTCTCTGACAGCCCGGGCTGGATGGCTTGTCTCCTCCCTTTATTCAGTTTAATTGCTTTCTGTACTCTAATTTTTGCAGAGATTGCATTCTATCTTGTTTTCCTCCCCCCCCCCCCCCCCC
>NC_064809.1:99535169-99560477 GCF_023721935.1 Panthera uncia | reverse complement strand
CACAGCGGACAGGAACCAGGAGAGGGAGGTTCGGGAGCGCTGGGGGAGGGGGTGAACTAAGAGAGGGATAGATCCCAAGGAGATGCAATCAAGGGCACCCGATAAGCCCCTTGGGGAGGCGCAGGGATGCCCTGCAACCTGTTCAGCCAGCCCTATGCACAAGAGAAGGAGACGGCATAATACAAAGCTTTTTCCCTTTCTTTCTTTTTTTTAACTTTCAATCAAAACCTGCCCTGATACTGAGCATGCCCAGATTGCAACAGCACGCTAGGAGTTCCGAAGCGTGTGGGTTCGCAGACTGTGTTTTTTTTTTTTTTCTTTTGTTTTTTTGTTTTTTAAGGTGGGAGCGGGGAAGGAGAGGCAGAAGTTTGTCTTTGGCCATTTGACCCAGCAGAGTTGTGAAAGCAGAGCAGGGCGGGGATAGGAAAGGATCTGCACGAGTGTCCTCAAACTGAGCCACAGGGAGGCGGTCCTCTGGGCTCTCGGAGGCTAATGAGAGTATCCTGCAGGGGTTTTCTGGGGTGGAAGTGGTGGGTAGAATGACCGGAGTCTTGCTAGATGCCTGGAGACTTTTCCTGAAGGGTGCGGCGCCCCGCGCTGCTGGGGAAGCTCCGTCCCATAGGTGGGGCCGGGAGCGCGACTCCACCCGGCAGCTGCCAGGCAGTGGAGAGCGCACCGGGAGTTTCCACCGCAGCCACCTCGAAGTTTGTAGACTGGGCTCAAGTGCGACCCCGCTGCGGATGCAGTTTCTGTCCGTCCCCTCCCCCATCTCTCGCTCCACCCTTCGCCAGCCCAGTGACGACGAAGGCACCGGTTCCCTCCCTCCTTCCTCTTGTTCCCCTGAACGGTTCTGCTCGGAAATAAGAAGCTTTTCCCTTGTGAGAGCAGTGCTGACCTGATTGTCTCTAAGCTCTAAGGCAATTTATAGCTTGGTAATACCGAGAGATACCGAACGGGGGACGTTCCGCCGGTGGGGGAAGGGACAAGGGAGGGGGAGCTAGGTGAGGGGCTGAGCGGACCCTAGCTTCAGGTAGGAGCCAGTCCATTCTCTGCTCTACAGGTGAAAGGCTTGCAAAATGCAAAGAAGTGTTTCCCTTTCTCACTCACTGACCTTGCTTTATGGCCTTTGAACCTCTGATTCGTTTTGTTTAGAAATCCTAACAGTTTGTGTAAACTTGATCAATAGCTACAAATGAGAACTCTCCTAACTGGGTATTTGGCTGAGGAGAGTATCATGGCATCTCAGGTAAGGAAATAAAGAGCTATCTGAATTCCCCAAACCCATCCACTTTGAACTGGAGTTTCATTAACATGGGTTTGCAAAGGTAACTGTAGCAAGAATTCAATTAACAGTAACACATTTCTTGAGGTTTTAATTAAATCTCTCCTATTTATGTGATGTTTAAGATTAAGATCCTTATTCTAAGTGTAGGGGAAGAGAAGACAACCCTGTTACGATTGCTTTTAATGACAGATACTTGTGTATTTGGCAAAGTTGCAACATTATGGAAATATTTGTCTTCCATTTTGCTAAACTATGTCTCAAGTCATATTTTAGAATAGTTTCATAGTTGGAGGATGTATGTTAATTTAAAATCAATTTTAAGAGTTTGATGAAAGTGAAAATGGAGAGAAGAGGGGAGGAGGAGAAAGAAAAAAAAATCAATTATCTCTTTAATATTGTTTCCCAATGAATGTCTTTGTATGAGAGGATCCTAATATCCAAAGAAAACTTTATTCTAAAAATACTCCCAGCACAATTTCTAGACCTCAATTATTTAAAACTATATGATTTTAATAGCTGCATGGAGAAACAAGTAAACTAATGTGAGAAGAAATTAGTAAATAGACTATGAGTCCAGATTAGATATTCCTGTTCCAGGCTTTGGCCCTATCAACATTTTAGCCAATTTCTCATCCTGTCTTCCTCTTTACCTCATGTGCTACCCAACAAACTTTCTCTCTCAGTTGTAAATGGCTTTAGATGTTTGTAACCCAAGTTCCTTGGAGGGGACTGTTGGCTAACAAGAAATGGATTTTATTCATATTTCAAATTTACAATTAATAGCATTTCTATTTGTGAATATAAAGAAGATTCTATTTACATACTGTATGTAAGTAAATCTAGTTTTTGCAAGACTAAGATTTGTATTCTGTCTCTGTATGTTCTCCTAAAAGTCTGGGAATAGGCTGGAGACCTCCACCAGGTGCTACTGGGTTTACCTATCAGTGGATATCACCTCTTTACCCTTTATAGCAAACCTACCTCCATTAAAAGTAAGATCAGGTCATTTGTCTTTCTTCTCTCTTTATTTCATTTCTCAGGTACTTTTTAATCTAGAGTATCTACGCTACTGAAATTTAATTTATCCCCTCTGTGTATAGTATTTTTTTTATGTTTTTATTTATTTTTGAGACAGAGCATGAGCAGGGGAGACACAGAATGTAAAGCTCAGGCTTTAGGCTCTGAGCTGTCAGCACAGAGCCTGACACAGGGCTCGAACTCACAGACTGCAAGATCATGACCTGAGCTGAACTCGGACCCTTAACCCACTAAGCCACCCAAGCGCCCCGCCTCTATGTATGGTATTAAAAAATAATCGCTAGTCTCAGAAGTGTTTCAATCCATTTTGCTTAATGTTTTGCTTCTCCATTCTTTGTTTTAAAAAAAATACGTTGCTCATTTTTTCCCTCACATTTTTTGTTCTGATTAAGATCTCATTGTCATCATTTTCTTTATCCTTTTTCAATGGATTCATTTATTTACTACTTTAATGTTCCCTTTGCCATCTATTTGAGGCTACTGGATCAGAATAGAAACTAAATTGGATCAGGGCACTGAGGAGAAAAGTGTGTCTTATGGCAAGAGTGGGAATTAGAGACTTTAGAAACTAGAAATTCATTAAGTGGAAACCTAGCCAAGGCTTTCTGTAGACCACAGAAATGATACATAAGAGAGGTACCAAGAAAATTCTCCAGGTTGGTGGAAAGGCTTACGTATACTAGTTGGTCCGTGGTACTACCGGTTCCATCAAATGTTCACATATCATCAAACATTATACCTTTAATAACCACATTAGTGGTCTGGTACAATCTATTCAGAAGTATCATTTTGATTGTGAGAAAATGGAAAAATAAATTTCTAAATTTTGCCTATTGTTTTACAGATTTCTATCTAATTTTTTTATTATGTTATACCTATACATTTTCTGCCATTGCCTTTCAAGATACAGATCTTTTGTTTTCCCTTCTTCCTAAAATAGAGAATTGATTAAATATGTTTTCTGGGGCAAGAATTTGGATGGAGTTCCAGCTTTACCACTAATTGTATGATCTTGAAAATGTACAAAACCCCTCCCAGCCTCCCTTTTCTCATCTATAATTGATACAGAACGATATAACATATATCCTTAAGTTTTTTGTGGGAATAAATTAAAGTGCACATAAAATGCTAGTTCCAAGCACATATCAAGGACTTAATGATATTAGCCATTATTATTGTCATTATTATCACTGCTGCTACTGTTCCTTTTTTTTAGATTACTAATTTCTAGATTGGATTTCCTCCCATCATACAGTTCATTTAAGCCAATAGTGAGGAGTACACTCTTCATCTGTGAACAATTAAGTTAGAGGAAAATTAATCCATGTTATAAGAACCTGTTTATAGTCTAACATATGCCAGATAATTATTGATGTTTTATGTACAATCTTTTAGGAAGTGAATAATTTTTAGAGAATGTGTACCTAAGTACTGTTTTTTCATTAAAAATTAATTTATCTTACTTTTTAAAATTAAGAAGAATTAATTCTAGTGCTAAAAAACTCGTTGTGTTATTGTTTTCTAGCAACCAAGTGAAGCCATCCACTTCTTTTTGTTTTTTAATATTTATTTTGGGGAGACAGAGAGAGACCATGCAAGCAGGGGAGGGGCAGAGAGAGAGAGAGAGAGAAAGAGAGAGAGAGAGAAACAGGATCTGAAGCAGGCTTTGTGCTGTCAATACAGAGCCAGATGCGGGTCTCAAACCCTCGAACAGTGAGATCATGACCTGAGCCAAAGTTGGACACTTAACCGACTGAGCCACCCTGGCGCCCCCATACGCTTGTTTTAGTGGCACTTAAAGATCGAGAGGCTCTCCATCCTGGTTTCCCTTCCGCTCCTTTTTCTCAGGATTATTTGGCCTGGCAGCACTGCTAATAGTTTGATAGCCGACTGGTAAGGAAAACACCTCAGGGCTCTCTGTACCCGAATTAGATAAAGAGAAATTAGCCACATGCATTTTTAAACTGGACACCCGCAATGTTACATAAAGAGGATCTACAATCGAGCAAGGGAAAATGATGAATACAGATGGGAACCAAGTCTCTGGGGCAGAGAGTAAGAGCCCCATAATTGAACTATAATACTTCACAATTTCCAAAGAAAAGAAAATAAAGAGCTAGCAGTATTCAATGTGGCTTTACAAAAGCCTTTTCTTAAAGTTATGGCGAAGAAAATATTGGAAATGAAAAGGAAGACAGTGACTCAAAAAGTAATATACTGTGTCAGGCTATTGAGGTTAGCAAGGAAAATATTATTTACGTGAATCTATCTCAAGGGCAAAATAAAAGCAGTTTGAGCTGATGTTAGCTAAAGGTCTTAGAAAGAAAACAAATGATATATTTTTCAAATAGTCTATTATATAAGGAATATAGTGTGGTGAAAACAAGTTGCTAAAAGAGCAACATTAATTTTTTTATTAATTCCCTTTGAAATCAGAGGGAGGATTTCTATTTAACTGAACATATAGCAAATCATAGCTCAACTGATTCACTCAACTTACGTGGAAAAAAGTTTGTCCAAAGAGATTAAATCACCTACCCACAACTATAGAGATAGTTATTTGTGATCGGATTCGTATAGAGGAATAAGAAAGAAAAAGTCTCTTGCCATTTGTACCATTACTCTAGCATAAAATGTTTAACAAGGGAATAAGCAAGAACACTGATATCTCAACAAATTTAACCCTGCTTAAACAATTCCTTAGATCTTAATTTCATATCAAGAATACCATTAAGAGATATCTTTACTTATAAGCAATCAATGAAAAGTTTGTTTGCAATGCAGTTGTTTACAATTCAGTATATATCTGTAGATATATAGATATCTATATCTATAGAGATATAGATATCTAGATATATCTATATCTCTATAGATATCTATATCTCTATAGAGATATAGATATAGATAAAATATATTTTTTAAATGTAAACACTGTCCAAATATTCCTCTGGGGAATTCACAAGATTCTATATAATCTATTTTATGCTCAAAGTTTAGTAAGAATCATGCCATATTAAGTGTTCCTCATCACCACTTTTAATACTGTTTCTAAAGGAAATCAGCCCTATCTCAGAATATTAGAAAGATACTTTCAAAATCAGCCTATTTTATAATGCCAATACTTTTATGTTTCTGTAGTATTTTTACCCATATCATCTTACCTAATCTCATAGCCCTCAGAGATCATTCCATTGTTTCCTCTTAACAGACAACAAAATTGAGGGCCAGATTGTTAAAAGGCCTGCTAACCATTACAGGGCAATTAAGGGTAATAGAGAGTGTAACCTGTTTTTGTAGTTGCTGTGTCTATTTCTTCACCTGTTCTCCCTCTGAATTGTCTGCGTTGGTAATGTCAGAGCATGCACTGATGTCAGGCAAATCTAGAATGGATTATACCCTAGAACTAGGTTCAGGGTATGCCAGTAAGAATGAACTGAATTTGGAGCAACCAGGCAAAGGTAACCATTTTAATTCAATGATCAGAAAAGTTTTTTTCCATGAGATGAAAGACCTATGGTGGAATAGATTGGAATAAGAATTTGACATCTGTGGTATTGAGGAGATGGAGAGCAGATTCTGTGCGTGTCTAACAGATCAGAGGACTTTGGAACTGATTTGGAAGTCAATGAGAAATTCAGAAACCAGGTACCAATACGCCAGTAAATAATGGTAATTCAAGCAAGCTTCAATTGACCTACAGTTTGGGAAATTAACTTTCTGTGCTGCCTTTTCCTAAGGCTATATTAGTTATTTGTTTGTAAGAGAGTGTAGTAAAAACTCAAGTATATACAAGTGACATTTCCATGATTTGATTTCTTAAATGATGTGTCTACAAGATGTAACATTCTTAGGCCTTTTATCAAAATAAGGCTGAACATTTTGACAGGTCTAATATAAACATTCATGCTGAAGGAATTAAAAACGTCATACCATCTATTCAATGATTATTGCTTATAATTGTTTTATTCTTTTCAAAATGTCTTGATTTTCCTGCTTAAGTATGGGTTTCTCAACAATTCATGTGTTTATACCTTCAGTTAAGCTGATGAGTTTTCAAAACATTGGAAAAATGAGCTGGATTTTTTGCTCAATCTCAATTAAAATAGATGTATTTAATCTCAAACTTAACATGCAAAATTTTGTTTTTTGTATTGTACTTTAAAGTTTTGTAGAATTGTATCTGTTTGCAACCCACATAGTGAATAGTGCTAAAATAAAAAAAAAATGACAAATCAATCCATATTGTTAATATCCCCAGAAGCTGACATTTAATTTTTAAATATGTTTATAGTTTAATTATACTGTTTTTCCTTAAATAATTACCTAAAACAAATATTTCCTTACATACTACCTCAAGCCTCAATTTTGAGATTTTCCAGGGAACCCATCATAATGTACAAATTTATTTCATATCCTTTCACTAAAAGTATCTTTCTTCTGAATGCCTTACAATATTTTGTTGTTGTTTGTTTGCTCTTTGCAACGTTGTTAGAGGTTTAAGTTGTTTATCCTTTATAATTACAAGCTTAAGGTTTAACAGGGATTTAACCATTGAAGCTTATGGAATGTTGTTTCCTGTTTACTTATTTCTGTAGGTTCAGAACCAATGGTCTGGTTATGGGTCTATGAGTGTTATGGGGGGCAAAAACTAGACATGCAAGGACAAACTAAAAACAAGATATTTCTGTTATGCATCTGTCAGATTTTGTCTGATACCATATCTGAGCATATGAATCTTCAGTGAATAATACAGCTTTATGTCTGTCTTTCCTATGTCACACAATACCTCTGTACCAACTCTATTTTGGTATCATACATGCAAGTTTCGGGAAAACAGAGTTTGCACCTTGACACAGTGACACAGGACTGTGTCCAAGTTATATATAAAATACAGAAATTAATGTCATTATTTGCAATTTGTATGTTTCTATATGCCAACAGTCTTAGAATAAAAACTATTATCTAGTTTTCTAGATAAATGGTCAATATAAAAAATTTCTACATAAGAAACAATTAATTCAAAAAACACAATTAGGGACACCTGGGTGCAGTTGGTTAAAGCATCCGACTCTTGATATTGGCTCAGGTAATGACCTCATGATTTGGGGATCAAACCCTACATTGGGCTCTGAGTTGGCCTTGAGGACCCTGCTCAGGATTCTCTCTCTCCCTCTCTCTCTGTTGTCCCCTACTTGTTCTCACTCTCAAAATAAATAAACATTTAAAAATTTTTTAAAAAATAATTAGAAATTGTATTTAATATGATATCATTTATGATATCATCCAGGGATATTAAACACCTAAAAATAAATCTGATAAAATATGTGTATAATCTCTACATTGATTCTATATTGCTAAGAAAAATTTAATGAAATCTAAATAAATGGAAAAAAGTGTACCATACTCTTGTATTGGAGGAGTAAATATTAAGATTTCGATTTGTCCCATATTGATTTATAGATCCAATTCAATACTAATTCTAATGTAAATTGGCAAGCTAATTAAAAATTTATATGCAACTCTAGTTTCTGTGAAATTCTGCAAGTTCAACAGAGTTGGAAGGCTTATACTACTCAGTATGAAACTTATAAAGCTTCATATTTATAATATTCATAATGTCATTTTTAGTACATTTTTTTAGTTAGAATAGTCTAACAGAACTGAAAGTAGAGTCCAGAAACATTCATATGTATATAGAGAGAAGCACCTAATTTGTAACAAAGACACATCATTAATTCAGGGAGGGAAGGATTTATTTTCAACAAATGATGTGAAATCAATTAGATACTTATCTAATTGGATAACTGGAAATAGATGATAGACCTAAATGTGAAAGGAAAAACAGCAAAACTTCTGGAGCGAAGCATAGGAGAATATCTTCATCACCTTGAGGTAGGCAAAAAATTCTCAAATGGAGTATAGAAAATGCTAATCAGTAATGGGAAGACTGACAAAGTGGACTTCATTAAATTAAGAACTTCTGATCATCAAAAAACATTATTAAAAGAGGGAAAAGTCAGATCACAAATTAAGGGAAGTCATTTATAATTCATACATCTGTCAAAGGACTTAAATACAGAATAAAGAGTTTCTAGCTTCTTAGAACAAACTAATAACTGTTAAAGGAAAATACTGACAAATTAAAATTCATCAATATTAAAAATCCCTTTCAAGGAAACAATACATTTAATAGACAAGCCACATACTACGAAAACATATTCACAAATATATATCTGATTTGTGTCTAGTATATATTAACAATTCCTACAAATGAACAATAAAAAGACAGCTAACAATTTGAAAATGGGGACAGAGTTCAACAGATACTTCACATAAGAAAAATGGCTATTAAGTACATGAAAAAGTACTCAAATCATTAGTGATAAGAAAATTGCAAATTAAAACCACATGAAATACCCTTATGAAACCTCCTACCAAAGAAAAGTGCAAGAGCCGATTACTGGTTAATTACACCAAACTTTTCAGAAGAATTAACTCAACTCTTTCTTTACCTCTTTCAAAAGTTAGAAGAATATACTTTCTTCATATATTCTATGAGGCTAGTCTCATAAAAAGCCGCGCAGTCGGTTAAGCGTCCGACTTCAGCCAGGTCACGATCTCGCGGTCCGTGAGTTCCAGCCCCGCGTCAGGCTCTGGGCTGATGGCTCGGAGCCTGGAGCCTGTTTCCGATTCTGTGTCTCCCTCTCTCTGCCCCTCCCCCGTTCATGCTCTGTCTCTCTCTGTCCCAAAAATAAATAAAAAACGTTGAAAAAAAAAAAAAAAGCCAAAGACATCACAAGAAAACTACCAACCAGTATCTTTTTTGAGCAAAAATTCAATAATCCTGGAAAATATACTAGCAAACAATCTGGTAGCCTACTTAAAAGGATCGTACACTATGACCAAGTGGGATTCATTCCAGAAATGCAAGAGTAGTTGAACATACAAAAATTAATATAACATACGCCATTAATTTAAAAAAAGGCAAAAACAGCAAAAACAAAAACAAAAAAAAAAACAATGATCATTTCAATTGACACAGAAAAACCACTTCACAAAATCCAACACCATTTCATGATACTAACATTCAACAAATTAGGAATTAAAGGGAATTTGCTCAACAAGATAAAGTTTATTTATAAATAACTCACATCTAACATAATTATCGAAGGTGAAATACTGAAATTTTTTCCTTACAATCAGGAAAAAGGCAAGTATTCCACTTTTGCACTTCTATTCAACATTATTAGAATTTATAGCCTAATCATTTAGGCAAGAAAAATAAATAAAAGGCATCTAAATTAGAAGAAGTAAAACTACCTTTATTTTCAGATGACAGTATCTTATATACGTAAAATCTTAAAGAATCCATAATGCAACTATTAGAGGAATGAACAAATTGGAGAAAAGTTTCAAGATAAAACATCAATGCACAAATACTATTTGGATTTCTATACATTATTGATAAGTAATCCAAAAAAGAAGATTTAGAAAACAATTCCATTTATAATAGCATCAAAAATAATAAAATACTTAGGATTAAGTTTAACAAAGAAAGTATAAAACTTGTACACCAAAACCCACAAAATATTGATGAAAGAAATTTTAAAAGACTTAAATAAATGGAAAGACATGTCATGTGCAGGGACTGGAAGGCTTAATTTTGTTAAAATGGAAGTTACAGAGTTAATGAAATCTCTAGCAAAGTCCAATGACCGTTTCGCAGAAATGAAAATCTGATCCTAAAATTAATATGGGATTTCAAGATCCTCTGAATGGCCCAAACAATATTGAAAAAGGAAAACAAAACTGGAGGACTCACATTTCTGGCTTACAAAACTAACACAAAGGTACAGTAATCAAAATAGTGTGGCACTAGCAGAAGGGTGAGCAAAAAACCAATGAAATAGACTTGAGGGTACAGAAATAAATCAAGCATCTATGACCAATTGATGTTTTTCTTCAAATTTTTATTTAAATTCTAGGTAATAACATGCAGTGCAGTATTTTTTTCAGGAGTAGAATTTAGTGATTCATCACTTACATATAACACCCAGTGCTCAACATGACAAGAGCCCTCCTTAATCCCCATCACCCATTTAGCCCATCTCTCACCCACTTCCCTCCATCATGCGTCAGTTTGTTCTCTATTGTAAAGAGTTTCTTATGGTTTGTTTACCTCTCTTTTTCCTCCTTCCCATATGTTCATCTGTTTTGTTTCCTAATTTCCACATATGAGTGAAATCATATCGTGTTAGTCTTTCTCTGACTTATTTTGCTTAGCATAATACACTCTAGCTCCATCCACATCACAGCAAATATGTAGCCAATTGATTTTTGACAAGAGTGCCAGGACCATTTACTGGAGCAAAGAACAGTGTTTTCAATAAATGGTATTGAGACAATTGCATAGCAGTGTACAAAAGGATAGATTTTTACCCTTGCCTCACACTGTATTTAAAAATTAACTCAAAATGGATCAAAGGTCTAAAGTTAAGAGCTAAAAATATTATAATAAAACAGGTAAACCATGACCTTGGATTTGACAATGATTTCATAGATACGACCCAAAGAGTATGAGCAACGGAAGATAATAGACAAATGAAACTTTATCAGAATTAAGGCTTTTGTGCAAAGGACACTATCAAGAGAGCTAAAGACCACCAACAAATTTGTAGCAAGTATTTGCATATTACATCTGATTAGGGTACTTAGTATTCAAAATATATAAACATTTCCAACTCACCAACAAAAAGACAAACAACCCTGTTGAAATACAGGCAAGAGAATTCAATGAACATTTTTCCAAAGAAGTTATAAAAATTGCCAAAAACACTTGAAAAGTGCTCAATATCGTTAGTCATTTGGGAAATTAAAATACAAACCACAATGACATACCACTTCACACCCACTAGGATGGCTAGAATTAAAACACGGAAAGTAAGTGTTGGTAAGGATATAGAGAAAATTTAACCTTCATACACTGCTGGTGGGAATGTCAAATGGTGCAGCTGCTATGGAAAACAGTTTGGCAGTTTCTCAATAAATAAAATAGAGTTATCATTGATGCAGCAATTCACCTTCTAGGTACACACTCAGAATAGTTGAACACAGATATTCAAACAAAAAAACTGTACACATTCATAGCACTATTCCCAATAGCCAAAGTGTGGATACAACCCAAGTATCTATCAACTGATACGTGCATCCACAAATAGGTCATACAAACAATGGAACACTGTTATCCATAACAAGTACTAAAGTACTGACACATGCATGCTACAGCATGGATAAACCTTGAAAACATTACGCTAAGTGAAACAAGACAAACACAAAGGCCATGTGTTATATGATTCCATTTATATGAAATAAGCAGAATAGTTAAACCTGTAGAGACACAAAGCACATTAGTTGTTACCAGGGGCTGAGGAGACAGATGAACAGAGAGTTACTGCTTAAGGGTATAGGGTTTCTTTTTTGGTATGATGAAATTATTCTGAAACTAGAGTGTGGAGACAATTGAACGGTATAGTGAAGGCACTAAATGGCACTGAATTGTACACTTGAAAATGGTTAAGATGGTGAATTTTATGTTATATATTATATATATTTTACCACAATAAAAAAAATCAAGAAGAAATAAAAGATGATCCCATGTGCCCAGAAGAAGCGAGTGGGACAAGAGAACGACATTACATGTTTTAAGTGTTAAGAATATCACTTTTGATGGCCCTGTGTACTATGGTTAAGAGAGATCAAGGGAATAGTTCTTAGACCCTTGGAATATGTATTTTAATTGGATGTTGATCAGATGATGAAGTTTTTCTTTAAGGGAGCCGCATGCAGTTTTACATCTATGTAAGAAATATACTGAAATATTTGTATACTGAATCTAATTACTCTGATGCCCTAGTTAAATCTGACTCATTTTCAGGACATCATAGTACAAATGACCCTACCTGATGAAAGAGGGGTGTATTCCCTCAGTCTCCACAATATTAGACAAATTAAGTCTCAGGAAGAACTACAAGTTCTTCTTTTTTAACATTATAACCCTGTTCCTTTACCCTCCTCTTATAATCACTTAATCACCCCGAGTACCTTAAACTTTCTATGTGCTTTCAAAATTGCAGCATCCATCACATGTGCAAGCTCTGACTACAGCTAACTCTAATATCCAAGTCAGAATTTAGAGCATTCGCTTCTGGGCGATTTAAAAGTTATTTTGGGGATGCCTGGGTGGCTCAGTCAGTTAAGCATCTGCCTCTCGATCTCAGCTCAGGTCTTGATCTCTGGGTCATGAGTTCAAGCCCCGTACTGGGCTCTGCACTGGGTGTGAAGCCTACTTAAAATACAATCAAAGTGATTTTTAACTTAAACAATTGCAAATCCTTTGGCTTTACAAGTTTCAGCCTTACAGGATTGTAGAGATGGGGTATTTTGCATTTATTGAGATTCAGGAGAAGATGGAGCCACCAACACACTAATGCCAATTTCCCCTTTCATTTTTAATGCATGCCAACAGTGCACTTTTCTATAGTTTTTCAAAATGCCTATTAATGCTTGTACTGAAGAGATTTCATTGCTCTCAGACATAGAACACTGCAGGAGTTCACTTCTTTTGTTTTCATTCCAATGGATTGGGGGAAGTTTTCTGATTAAAAAATAATTATGAAAGCATTTTCTACTGTAAGATCTTGCATGCTCTTTAAAGAGTCCTTTTTGGTACATCAGAAAACCTCGTTAAAAGCATTAATAAGGGGCGCCTGCGTGGCTTAGTCAGTTAATCATCGACTCTTGATTTTGGCTCAGGTCATGATCTCATAGTTTCATGGGTTTAAGCCCCAGGTCGGGCTCTGTGCTGACAGTGTGGAGGCTGTTTGGGATTCTCCCTCTCTCTCTGCAACCCCCCCCCCCATGCTTCCCCAGTCTCCTAAAAATAAATAAACTTAAAAAAATTGATAAGACTTTATTTCATTTCTTCACTGAACATTTCACATAAATCCCTTTCCTTTGTGTTTCAGGGTTTACGTGATATAATTACAGAGAACAAACTGGTGATTTGCAAGAGGATAAGGGCATGGAGAGATGGGCAAAATAGGTGAAGTGGAATAAGAGTCACAAACTTTGATTATAAAGCAAATACATCACAGGGATGAAAAATACAGCATAGAGGATATAATCAATAACGTTGTAATAACATTGTATGGTGACAGATGGTAACTATTCTTATTGTGGTGCACTCTGTGTCACGTGCAGAACTGTCCAATCACTGTGTTGTACACTGGAAACTAATAACATTGGCAACTACACTCCAATAATAATTTTTAAACATTTCTATATTTCCAAAAGTTCTTTCAAATGAATAATTTTTGGCCTCCCATTTAGTGCAAAGCATTCTAAGAAAACAATTTGGCAAATGTCTGAGGATGAATGTATGAGGACTTTCATTACGTTCTTTTTAATAGTGAATCATTGAAAATGCTATGAAAATCTATCAAAAGAGAATTTGGCTAAGTGGTCTCTGGTATAGCTACTCACTTGATAAACTATTTAGGAAGAGCATAAGTAAGATTTTACCATTTTATGTTATGTATTATAAAATACTATATACTCATTGCTTTAGAGTTGCTAGACCAGGGGGGTAGCACTTTTACATCCCAATATAAAGATGGAGTTCCATAGAGTTATGCAATTTGTCCGGTGTTGCACAAGTGGCAGTCTTAGATCAGAAAAGCAGCTAATCTGACTCTAGAAACTACTCTTTTGATCACTATGCTACTGATGTCTCTACATTTATTGACATGGCATATGTTCTTATTATTTAAATATAGCAATTATTCAGAATACAAACTGGGAAATGAAAAATATAGCTGTATCTTAATATATTTCCAGTCATTATATCTGAGAAGGATTTATAGCAATCCCCATTATACTTTCCATCCATTTTTCTAATTTTCTATAGTATTTTTATTCAATTAGAAAATACAAGATTCATGCATAATGAATATTCTTTTTATTAAGTAAACGCTAGGCCCCAGGTGGAGCTTGAACTCACAACCCTGAGATCAAGAGTTGCATGCTCTACTGATGAGCTAGCCAGGACCCCAGGAGATTCTTAATACGTTAGTGTTACATGATTCCTTAATACATGACAGTTTGAGGGAAAATAAAGAAAAATGCATATACCTATATAAACATATTGAATGGTTATCAACTAAAATATTAGCAGTGCTTATATTTAAATGATAGATTACAGGAAAAATTTTCCTAAATTCCTTTTTGTCTTTATATGTAAGGTCTATCTTTTCTTAGTCACAATATGTCACACAGCAATAAAAGTGTAATAAAAGTTTAAAATAAAAAAAAATGTGGTACAATTTGCTTTGCTTGCATTGAATACTCAGTGTTTATAGGCAGTGATGGCAGAATGGAAACATAACTGAGCCTTCCTATCCCTACAGCAATGTAAACTAAGTAGTACACAGATAATTTAAGGATGATACAGTCAATGTTCCCAGAGTAAGCAATTTTCATTCCATTACCACAGCTGCATAAAGGACAACTCTCAACCACCTGCAGAAATTTCTTTCAAATATGTCCTAGGAGAATTTCAGCTTGCAGCTTAGTAGCCTTCTCTTAAGACACAAACCAGGTTCAGTTACTGAGGTTTTCCTGCTTTCACTAAGTCAAGGAGTCTAGATGTGTGTTTTCACAGAGCAAAGAGAAACAGCCACCTACTGAACATAAAAATCTTAAGAATTCATATTCCAGACAATCATATTGTGCATAAATGTATCAAATTAACCTACTGTATACCTTGAATTTGCACAGTGTTATATGTCCCATATACTTTAATAGAGAGAAATGTATATTATTAAAAAAAAAAGAATTCATATTCCAGAGAAAATATGGTTTTATACTTAGGTTAAGTTAAACTCAAGATTTGCCTTTGCCAGTGATCTCAACAGAAGACCCTTTGACATAAAGTGTATAAATGCAATAGATGGTCTATTACTGTTTCAATTCCAAATCAAATATCATCTCTTCTGTTTGTATTTTATTGGGAAAGATCACAGAATTGGAGGACCACAATAACATGAAATGGAAACCTTAGATTAGCTAATTGAATATTAAAAAAAAATCTTGTTATATTTTCCCTACTCCACGTTCACTTTGTCACTGCTAACAGTAGAGAAATCTATTAGTAATACATTTTGAGTTATTACTCTGAGGACCAGAATCAATGACTGAGGACTGTTACTACAGAAAGTCAAAAATGTCATTGAGAGTGATTCTGATTTCACAATATTCTTGATCATCATAATGTTTATTAAAAGATCCATTAAAAGTCCATCATGCTAATTTAACTAGGAAAATCTAATAGATTGCCAGTGGATAGCTTCCACTAAATTAATGTAGGGGAATTATAACCAAAGCCTTGTCATTAAGAAATAAATAAAAACTGTAATGGTGTATTAATTACTAGCAGAAATCAATTATATCATTAATGAGTGAAATTAAATCTTTAAGACAAAGTTTAGTAAAACTTCTCATTTTTAAAAATAACTCACTGATATTTTGGTTTCAGTATTAATGTGTCTCACTCATTGTAATTGAGAGTTGTGTACACCCATTTGGAGTGCCATGGGGCTAAACCATTCCTGTGTTCCTGCCTTCTAGGATTGCTCACAGCACATTTCCTTATCTCTCTTGGGTGGCAGGCTCTCTTGTTAGGGTGACTGACCCAGTGAAAAGCTGCCTAGTTGGTAAATAAGTCTATTTCTGTGGATCCAGTAAGCAAAGCAATTTTGATTCTTCCATTATGTCCTTCTTCATAACCTTTATCAACAGTAAAGGACATATGTTGATTCTCCATCTGCTGGCCTTTTATCTTGCCTCTCATTTTGTACAGGATCCAAGCAACAAACAAGGACACTCTTTATTTGACTTCCTCAAGGAACCTAGCCTAGAGGAATTTGTGCACTAGGTGTATCGAGTTGGCCATTTTATCTGTGTCTTTCCTATGGAGAATCTTTCATATTTAGGAAAAAGGTACTTAGTAAACAAGAAGCTAATTTTTAAAATGAATGTATGATTCAATAAATCAATAGCACAAAAGTCTCAAAAGTATGTTACTTTCTGTCCTTAATTTATAAGCATTAAGTGCCTGGTATTTTGCAAAATGCTGGCACAAAACAAGTGAGACTCATGTCAGTTGGGTGGCAGAATAGGAAGCCCTGGACTTTTCTTTCTCCAATGGACACGTTGATTCAACAGCAATACACAAATCAACTATGGTGTGAAATACAGAAATTAGTTGAGATGAGAGGCTCTTGCAGCCTGGTCAAGTATGAAGCCAGCCACAAAACAGATAGGAAAATTGGATGCATCCTCTTGCCTTAATCCCCACCCCTAACACATTGCCATATAATTAGGAGGAATCCTCCAGATCCCAGTTTATCCCTGAAGAGAGAATTAGACCGCACAGACAACATTCCAACTTTTTGGAGGGCTGCCCAAGATATGGCTTCTATCTTACATGTCTCAGAGTGTTGACAAAATCAACAACTGCTAGAACCCTGGAACTATAGAGAACAAAGACAGTAATTTGACCTGAACACATCCACCCACCACAGATCCTTCTCAAGCTCAACACAAAACAAGCGCGTGGGGGAAACCAACCAACCAACCCACCGAGCAACTCCCAGCTTCTTTCTGGGGAGGATAAGGTTTGAACTATACATCCAAAGTTACAACTTTTTTTGGGTGCCATCTAAGGAATTAGTTTTAATTACCTGTCTTGAAGCACTGACAGGACCTGGCATACACTAGACCCTTATGGATACAGAGGACAAAGGTGGTGATTTGAACTAGTGTGTGAGCACTCACCACAGCTCCTTCTGGCTCAGCACTGAATAAGGAGGTGGAAGCCAAAGCAAAAATAGAAATAAAACTAGCCCCTAGTTTTTCCCTGGGGAGGGCAAACGTTGGATCACAAATTCAACATTCCAGCTTTTCTGAGTGCTACCTAGGGATTAACTTTTGTCTTGCCTGGATCACAGCACTAATGGGACACAGCATATGTTAGACCTCTGGGGTCATCAGAGAACAAGTCAACCAATTAAACTAGCTTATCGGCATTTACTACAGCTCTTCTTCCAGCTCAACGTGGAACAATCAGGTAAAAATAACACCAACCAACCAACCAACCAACCAAACAAGCCAGCTCCCAGCTTTTCTTTGGGTAGGGATAGAATTGGACTGCATGTCAAAAGTTTCAAGTTTCAGCATTTCCAGAAGTTGCCCAAGGGATTGACTTCTCTGTTACATAAATCAGAAAATTGATAGAACATGGACTTTTCTAGATTTCAGCACATTATTTGAACTATGACACAAATACTCCCCCCATCCCTGCCCCTCTCCTCCCCCCCATAAACACTAGTACAACACAGAATGAGCAGGTTAAAGACTCCAGCTCCCAGCTTTTCCCTGGGGAAAGAAAGGGTTGGAGAGTACATGTGATGTGCTGATTTCTCCAGTTACTACCCCAGGGATTTGTTTGTTTCTTCTAAGGGCTAAGAACAAAAATGGTGGTTTGGACTAACACAAATACTTGAGAGGCCTACAGAAGCTTTGGCTGGCTTGATTGATAAACATCATCTCTTGTATGAGGCCACTCTGTAAAGACTGAGAGAGGTAGCACTTCTGCCTAATATACAGACAATAACACAAAGAGTCAAGAAAAATAAAAAAAATATATATAGAAACATGATCCAAAAAAAAGGCACAAGATAAAACTCCAGAAAATATCCCTAATGAAATGGAGATATATCAATTACCTGAAAGAAGATTAAAATTAACCATTATCAAAATGCTCATGAGGCTCAATATGCTACAAATAATGCATGAAAGAATTTCAACAAAGAGAAAAATGTTTCAAAAGAACTAAGTATTAATTTTTGAGTTAAAAAATATATGTGAATTGAAAAACTTAATAGAAGAATTCAATGTCAGACAAGACTGAGCAGAAGAAAGAATTAGCAAATTTAAAGATATTTGACACTATTCAGAAGAGCAAAAAAGAAAAAAAAAATGAGGAAATTTCAAGCATTTATGGGATGTCAATAAGAAGACTAACATATGTCCTATGTGAGTCACAGAAGAAGAGTGACAACCAAAAGCTTATTCCAAGAAATAATGACCGAAAACTTTCCAAATGTGGAAAAGAAAATGGACAACTAGATCCAGGAAACCCAAAGATCTCAGATAAGTTGAATCCAGAGAAATCTATATGGAGACAAATTATAATCAACTTGTCAAAAGTCAAAAACAATGAGAGAATTTGAAAGCAACAAGGAAACAAGACTTGTTATGAATATGGACTCCCTGTAAGATTGCACACAGATTTTAAAATAGAAACGTTTTGGGCCTGAACGGAGTGGGATGATTTATTCAAAGCATTAAAGGGAAAAAAAGATGCCAACCAAAAATACTATGCAGGCAAATTGGTCCATTAAAAATGAAGGAGAGATAAAGACTTCATCAGATAAACAAAAGCTGAGGGAGTTAGTGTCTACTTGATCTGTCTTACAAGAGTTGCTATAAAGAGTTCTTCAAGTTGAAATAAACAAAAAAGCTAAATAGTAACATGATAACTAACTATAAAACTCATACTATATTACTATAACAGAAGTAGGTAAATCATTTAATTCTAGTATAAAATTAGTAAAATTCTAGTATAAAATCACTTAATTCTAGTATCATTAAAATAATGATATCTAAAAAATATGTTAGTGGATACAAACTAAAAACATATAAGCTGCAACATCAATAACAAAGCATATGTGGGGAGAAATAAAGGTGTAGGATTTTTCTATGAGATTTCAATTGTTCTCAGCTTACACTAGACTGTTAAATGTTATGTGAGTTCCATGGGTACCACAAAATATCTATAGAAGTTACGCAAGAGAAAAAGAGAAAAGAAACAAAGCATATCAATACAGAAACAAATAAAAAAGAATGAAACACAAAGGAAGACAGCAAGAGAGGAATAGAATGACAAATGAACTACAGGACAAATAGAACAACTAACAAAACTGTGATTTTAAATCAATTTGTTTTCCTATCAATAATTACTCTGAATGTACGTGGATTAAACTGTCAATCACAGGACACAGAGTGGCTGAATGGATTACAACATGCAACCATGTGCCGGCTACAAGAGTCTCACTTTAGGTGTATGGACACACATAAGCTGAAAATGAAAGGGTGGAAAACAACTTTTTATGAATATAAAAGGAAGCAGAGTTAGCTAGCTACATTTATATCACATACAATAGACTTTCAGTAAAAAAGTGTCTTAAGAAGGGTGCCTGGATGGCTCAGTCGGTTCAGCATTTGACTTTGGCTCAGGTCACGATCTCATGGATTGTGGGTTCGAGCCCCACGTTGGGCTCTGTGCTGACAGCTCAGAGCCTGGAGCCTGCTTTGGATTCTGTGTCCCCTCTCTCTCTGCCCCTCCCTGACTTGCGCTCCGTTTCTCTGTCTTCAAAATAAATAAACGTTAAAAAAATTTTAATTGTCATAAGAGACAAAGGAGTATATTAAATAATGTTAAGAGTCAATTCAACAGGAAGATATAACAATTATACATATGTATGCACCCACTATCAGAACATCTAAATATATAAAGAAACATATAGACTTGAAAACATATTGACTGAATCGAAGGGAGAAACAGACAGCAATAGAGTAATAGTAGGAGAAATCAATTCCACAGTTTCAGTAATGGATCAAAGAACCAGATAAAACATCAATAAAGAAACTGCATATTTGAACACTGTGGACCAAATGGCTTCACAGACATACAGAACAAACAGCAGAAAAATAATCTCAAGCACACATGGAATATTCTCCAGGGTAGACTGCATGTCTACCAAAAAACAAGTCTTATCAATTTTTTAAAAAAATTGAAATCATACCAGGTACCTTTTCCAAACACAATGGAATGAAACCAGAAATCAAAAGCAGAAGGAAAAATGGAAAATTCAAAAATGTGAATATAAAACATTTTGAACCAATGGATCAAAGGAAAAAAATCATAAATAAATTAGAAAATATCTCAAGAAAACAGAAATTAAAACCTAGCATGCCAAAACTTATGGGACACAGCAAAAGTGGTACTAAAAGGAAAGTTTAGTGATAAACATTAAGAAAAGAAGGAAAAAATGAAACAATAACAAAGATCTTCAATAAACAATCTAAATTTACACCTTAGGGAATTAGGAAAAAAAAGACCCAACTAAGGCCAAAATTAGCAGAAGGAAGGAATTAATAAAGATTAGAGTAAAAATAAACAAAATAGAGAATAGAAACAAAGCAGAAAAAAATCAATAGAAGAGTTGATTTTTTGAAAAGATAAAATTGACAAACCTTAGTTTGTCAAAAAAGAGGACTCAAAATAAAAACTATAAATGAGAGAGGAGACATTACACCTGATGTCATAGAAATAAAAAGGATAAGAGACTACTATAAATAATTACACAACATCAAACTGGATACATCGGAAGAAATGGATAAATACCTAGAAAAATACAACTTACCAAGACTTAATCATGTAGAAATAGAAGCAGATCTATAAACAGTAAAGAGATTGAATCAGTTATCAGAAATTTCCCAATAAGAAAAGCCCAGGATCAGATGAATTCCATTTAAAGAAGAATTAATGCTAATCTTTCTCAAATGCTTCCAAAAAATTGGAACTTATTTTTGTTCCAAACTCTTACTATGAGGCCAGCATTATCTTGATATCAAAGCCAGATAAAGACACTGCAAGAAGTGGAAGGTATAAGCCAATATCTCTGATAAATATAGAGGCAAAAATCTTCAATAAAATTGCAGCAAACCCAACTCAACAGCACATTAAAAGTTTCGTACACCATGCCCAAGTGGGATTTATCGCTGGGATACAAGAATAGTTCAACATATAAATATCAATTTTAATGGCAGAATCAATGTCATATATTTTCCATAGATGGAATTATAAAATGAATTATAAAATTCAACACTCTCTCACCATGAACACTCTTGACAGACTGGGAACAGAAGGAAATTACATTGATATAATAAAGCCCAGATATGAAAAGGCAACAGTCAATAGCATACTCAATGGTGAAAAAGTTAATTTTTTCACTCTAAGACAAGGGTGGCCACTCTAGCTATTTCTATTCAACATAGTACCAGAAGTTCTATCCAGAACAGTTAGGTAAAAGGAGGAAATAAGAGGTATCCAAATCAGAAAGAACTAAGTAAAATTGCACCGGTTTGCAAATGACATAATCTTGTACATAGAAAAACCTAAGCGCTTTCCAAAACAAACAAACAAAACTGGTTACAACTAATAAATACATTCAGTAGAACTGCAGCATACAAAATCTACATACAAAAATAAGTGGGGTTTCCACGGTAGTTATTCCACTAACAACAATTTAAGCAAGAAATGAGAAAAACAGTATCATTTACAATAGCATCAGAAATTTTAAAAATACTTAGACTAAGGAGGTGAAAGACTTGTACACTGAAAACTGCAAAACACTGATGAAAGAAATTAAAGAAAATATAAGCAAAAAGAAAGACATGTTCATGGATTGGAAGACTTATTTCTATTAAAATGTCCATACTAATCAAAGTGATCTACAGATTCAATGCAATAACTATAAAAACCCCAATGAGATTTTTTTTACAGAAATAGAAAAGGCAATTCTTTTTTTAAAATATGAAATCTATTGTCAAATTGGTTTGCATACAACACTCAGTGTTCATCCCAACAATGCTCATCCCAGCACTCACTGCTCATCCCTCCTCAATGCCCATTTCCCACTTTCCCCTCCCTCCCACCCCCCATCAACCCTCAGTTTATTGTCAGTTTTTAAGAGTCTCTTATGGTTTTCCTCTTTCCCTCTCTGTAATTTTTTGTTTGTTTTTCCCCTTCCCCTCCCCCAGGGTCTTGTGTTAAGTTTCTCAGGACCCACATAAAAGTGAAAACATATGGTAGCTGTCTTTCTCTGTAGGACTTATTTCACCTAGCATAACACTCTTCAGTTCCATCCACATTGCTACAAAAGGCCATGTTTCATTCTTTCTCATTGGCAAGTAGTATTCCATTGTGTATGTAAACCACAACTTCTTTATCCATTCATCAGTTGATGGACATTTAGGCTCTTTCCATAATTTGACTATTGTTGAAAGTGCTGCTATAAACATTGGGGTACAAGTGCCCCTATGCATCAGCACTCCTGTATCCCCTGTAAATTGCTAGCAGTACTATTCCTGGGTCATAGGATAGAACTGTTTTTAACTTTTGAGGAACCTCCACACTGTTTCCAGAGTGGCTGCACCAGTTTGCATTCCCACCAACAGTGCAAGAAAGTTCCCGTTTCTCCACATCCTCTCCAGCATCTATAGTCTCCTGATTTATTCATTCTAGCCACTCTGACTGGTGTGAGGTGATATCTCAGTATGGTTTTGATTTGTATTTCCCTGATGAGGAGCAACATTGAGCATCTTTTCGTGTGCCTGTTGGCCATCTGCATTTCTTCTTTAGAGAAGTGTCTATTCATATTTTCTGCCCATTTCTTCACTGGATAATTTGTTTTTCAGGTGTGGAGTTTGGTGAGTTCTTTATAGATTTTGGATACTAGCCCTTTGTCCAACATGTCATTTGCAAATATCTTTTTCCATTCCGTCGGTTGTCTTTTAGTTTTGTTGATTGTTTCCTTTGCAGTGCAGAAGCTTTTTATCTTGATGAGGTCCCAATAGTTAATTTTTGCAATTATTACATTCTTAGATTCATGTGAAACCACAAAGGAATCCAAGGGTCCAAAACAAATTTGAGAAAAAAGAACGAAGGTGAAGGTATCTCACTTCTGATTTTAAATTATATTACAGAGCTACAGTAGTCAAACACTATGGCACTGACGGAAGAACAGATATATAGATCCATGGAACAAAATAGAGATCATAGAAATAAAAGCACACATATACGGTTAACTGATCTTCAAACAAGAGTGACAAAAATACAAAATGAAGATTGTCTCTTCAATAAATGGTGTTGGGAAAACTGGACAGCCACATGCACAAGAATAAAATTGGACCCATGTCATATACCACATACAAAAATCAATCAAAATTAATTAAAGACTTAAATGTAAGACCTGAAACTGTAGAACTCTTAGAAGAAATCATAGGAAAAAATTATAATGATCTTGGCAATAATTTTTTGATATGACACCAAAAGTATAAACAACAAATACAAAAATAAATAAGTGAGGCTAAACCAAACTAGAAGCCTTCTGCAAAGCAGAAAATAATCAACTAAATGAAAAGGCAATCTATGCAATGGGACAAATATTTGCAAATCAGGTATCTAGTAAGGGATTAATTTATAAAATATATAATGAATTCCTACAAATCAAGTGAAACACCCTCCCCCCATAATCCACTTATGTAAAAAGACTAAGGACTTGACTAGACATTTCTCCAAAGATATACAAACAACCAACTTATATATGAAAAGATGTTCAACATCGCTATCCGCGAACTGCAAATCAAAACCACAATGAAGTCTTACCTCACACCCGTTAGGATGCCTATTATCAGAGAGAGAGAGAGAGAGAGAGAGAGAGAGAGAGAGACCAAAAAGTATTGGTGAGGATGTGAAGAAATTGGAGTCCTTCTACACTGTTGTTGAGAATTCAAAATGGTACAGCTTCTATGGAAAACAGTATGAAAATTCCTAAAATAATTAAAAATGGAACCACCATATGATCCACCAATCCCACTTCTGAGTATTTAACTAAAATAATTGAAATCAAGATCTTAAAGATATATTAATTAGTACTCTCAAGTTCACTGCAGCACTATTTATAGTAGTCAACATGTGGAAACAACCTAAATGTCCTTCAACAGATAAATGGATAAAGATAACGTGATATATACATTTAATGAATTATCATCCAACCTTAAAAAGAAGGAAATCCCGAAATATACAACAACATGGATGAATGTTGAGGACATTAGGCTAAGTGAAATAAGCCAGTCACAAAAAAGACAAACACTATATGATTCCACTCATATCAGATATCTCAAATAGTCAAACTCATAGAAGCAGAGACAAGAATAGTTGCTTGTGGGTGAGGGGTGGAATAATTGGGGGAGGGGTGGTTTGCTAATCAAGGGGTATACAGTTCTTTATTTAAGACGTGTAAATTCAAAAAATATTAAGTCCTAGAGAACTGCTAAACAACATTTTGCTTATAGTTAATTGTACAGTTTTGTACACGTAAACATCTATTAAGAGGGGAGATCTCTTATTCGTTTTCTTACCACAATCAGAAAGAGAGATCAATCCTTGTGCTTAAAAGATGTCAGTTGTGGAAGATTAAATTATGTGATTTGTAAGTAGGCATTCCATTCTCCCTAAAAACGTAGAGCTAGGTAACAAGTTTTGTGGCATTAGGGAGTTTTCACAAACATAGATGTCAGTGGGAAGCACTGTGGTTACAGTTGGGCTGATTCCTCTTTAACAGTCTGTCTCTCCCATTCTCTCTTACTGTTTGTTTTTCTTCAAAACTCCTTTTACTTTACTGACTCCAGACATTCTTCTCCCATCACGCCTTTCTTTAATATGCTTTAGTTATAAGAAGTTGATATCTTCAAGTTTTCCTACGTATTCCATGACTTCCTTCCCTGACAACTGTCCCACAGCTGGAAGACTAACTCGTCTCAATTTAATTATTACTCCCTCATGAAAGACGATTAAAGCAATATACCAGGGGTGGATCCTTGACCCAACTGTATTGAATGATTTTTCTTTGATAATTTGAGATTCAAAATTCAGAAATCTAAGCAGTCTCTGATGTGGACTATACTAAATAGAAAGAAAAGAAAAGAAAAGAAAAGAAAAGAAAAGAAAAGAAAAGAAA
>NC_064809.1:99326828-99535159 GCF_023721935.1 Panthera uncia | reverse complement strand
AAAGAAAAGAAAAGAAAAGAAAAGAAAAGAAAAGAAAAGAAAAGAAAAGAAAAGGAAGAAAGAAAAAGAAAGAAAGAAAGAAAGAAAGAAAGAAAGAAAGAGAAACTAGCAATGAAAGAAAGACATTAGAAAACCCAGACTTCTAACCAGAAGCCTGTCTGCAAAAAAGGGAAGAATGGAGGAAAAAGTGACGAGTGGAAGAAAAAGAATCCTGGACACTACCAGCTGCCAGATTTGACCAGCACACCTTGGGGCTGCGGATGGCAGATTAATCCAGACTCCTCAGTCAGAAAGGAGAGGGTGAGGAGGCCAAGCGCTCTGATGGCGATGGCCCTGAAGAGAGCTGTTCTCCAGTTTTTATTGAGAATCTTACCAGCACCTTTCAAGGAGTGCAGGGGAAAGGAATGTGTAGTTTCAAAAGCAGGAATAAAGCATACTCAGATTATCAGGGGAACAGTACAATCAGGTTAGTGACGTGCAGGCATACATTACAGGGGTAGTGTATATGTCATAGGAAGGGGGTTGTTTTACTACTTTAAATCGTTTACACAGTGGAAAACATGTTGATCCACAGGCAAGGACAGACTGTATTGAGCCTTGACATTGCATAGGAGACCCGGTGTTCCTGGTCTGCTTTGGGGCTTCTCAACCAGCCATTTCCCAGGTTGCAAACATTCCTCGTTTAAATCTTGGCAAGCCAGGCTCTGTGAGCTTCCACAATCAGCTTTCTCATTCCTGGAGTAGTCCTTGGAAAGACCTGGTTGAACTTTTAGGTCTTATGTTCTCTAAGATACTTATGTATCCTTGAGATATTTTCTTCTTAAGTGCAACACGTTTGTAGTGTGATTGTGTCATTTTCAGTCAAAAGAATCCAGACTTTGGGTCTTCTGCCTCTTCCCTAGATCTTCTTTTACTTTCCCCTCTCTGCCCTCTCTGACATCATTTTTTAAAAATGATTTGAGGTCTGACATAATCCTCTCTACTGACATTTATCTTCTCTTCCTCTCCCTCTTGCCTCTTAATTTCTATCCACGATTGAAGTCTCTCTTTCTACTTCTCTCTCTGCCTTCTCCTGTTGTGGTACTTCTGACCCTTAGTTGCCCGATGTTAACATAATTCTCCTCTATAGTTTCTGGGTCCATTCTCATTTCATGGTTTCTCTTTCTTAATCACTTTTTCCTCTTCTTGAATCTAATTTGAGGCTTAGACATGAACGTAAGTCTTCATTTAGGTTCTTTTAAGCTCTGTAACGTCCCATCTATGTATCTACAGTGTTATATTACAAAAAGAAACTAAAGCAAAAATGCAATTGCTAAATATAGAAGCATACTACAAAAGGATACATAAATATTGTATACTTTTTTCTCAAGACAACTTTACCAAAATCCATTTCATTTTTTCTTTCAAATAAAATTAAACAATTCTTGAATGCTCTGAGGTCAATGTGTCATGTCTTTACTATAGCATACAGACCAAAATGATCAGTTTGCACTATGTGAGAATCTGATCAGTAAGGTTTAATCTTGTCCTCAATTAAAAACACCATTACCTAATTGTCATTCGGTGTTCCCCTCTCAGAAGCTGAAAATATGCATATGAGAGAAATTTCCATGAAGGTAATGTTTATAGTCATTTCTGGGTTAAAGAACAAGATTTATTCACTTTACGGGAATGTATTTCCTGACATTTGTCCTATTGCATTATGATCAAAGGGCTGTAGTGCTGAATGTGGGAACTTCTCTAGGAAGGCTGACTGTAAACTTCTAAGCAAAGGCAATTTCCATTATGCACCCTGACGGTCAGAAATCCTTTGCAAGTTACATATTGCTGAATATAACAGGTTTCTATGTACTGGGATTCCACAGGAAATTTTGGGTTGTTTTGTAAGTATAAAGATAATAGGTATGTTGTTGCCAATAACTTGAATCCAAAGAGATGAACCTGTTCAGATCATATTCGTGGATATTGTTCACATTTTATTTTAGAAACAGATGAGAATTTTGCTGGCAAATAGGAAACCAAAGTCAGTTTTCAGATCTATGACCTCTAACCTATGAGATAAGGAAATTGGCCTGAGTACTCATGGAAGTCTGTGAGCTTTATTTTCAACCTCTCATATGTCAACCAGTGAGTTGAGTGTGTTTCTATTACTATCATTAACAAAGTAGAATATTATTGATTTTTTTATGCTAAATTCTGCTAGGGAGTAACTTTTGGATAGGACAAGAAATTACGTAGATTTCTTGCATTTATTGATTTGCATCCACATATAAAAATACAAACATTCAAAAATATTTGTAATAAGTTTTATGCACTAAAAATTTATGACTTAATTATTTTATTCAGGTGTTTATTCAAATATCTTTTCCTCAGAGAGGCTTTCCAAATTCAGCTTTCCTAAAAGAGAGCCTACCCATTACTATTTATACCCATATCTTACCTTAATGTTGGTTATAGCACATGCCATTCCTTTATACACATATAGAGGTTATCTGTGTAGTTGTCCTTCCTCAGCTAGAACATTAGCTCTACAAAGATAGGGCTTTTGCCTCCTTTTGTTCTCTACTGTCTTGTTGAGCCAGGAAAGATTCTAACTTGGTGAATGAATGAATCATAGCATTCACTATCATGATTAAAAAAAAAGAAGAAAGAAAGAAAAAGAGATAAAAGGAAATTAAATGATTCACAATGGCAAGACTGTTGATTAACTTAGTATAAATTCTTAGCTTATATCGTTAACACCTACTATATTTTTATAACAAAACATTTTTGTTGTGAAGAGATTTTTTGTAACATTATGTAAATAAAGAAAGTCCTAGAATTGTGTATGTAACATAATTACAGTGTAAATAGGTATAACCTATTTACAGGAGGTACTGAGAAAAAAAGTTCCAAAATATTTATAGTATGTGTGCTTAGATGCAGACATCGTGGGTTTTATTTTTAAATATTTTGCAATTATTATTTAGAGACTATGGTAAGAAGAAATGAGGCAAAAAGGAAGAAAAGGAGAAAAATATAGTAGTGATTGAGATTTGAGTATTAGAGATAAATAAGCTATCATGCTAAGGTACCATAAGTATGAAGACTTTAACAACAAAGAGTAGTACACGATGTTTTTGGAGTACTCACTAACTGTAAGTATTGTTTGAAGTTTGTTTTTGGTACAGTATACTTTACTGATGGTACATGACACAGTAGGGTTCCCCAAGTCCCTCCCTTCTTTAGGGGATCTGGGATGGAAACTGTGTAGAGGTCATGAGATTCTCAGTATGTTAGGGGATGAGTTGGGGTAAAGATTCCCCAGCAGCTGAGAATCTTTCTCTTCCTTTCTCTTACTGGGACTGGTGGTCCAGGGGGCTATTACTCCTTAGACGCTACATGGACCATAGTGTCCACCACTTGGTTGCTATAGCCAAATTCACTGTCATACCAGGAAATGAGCTTGACAAAGAGGTCACTGAGAGCTAGCCTAGCCCCAGTGTCGAAGGTAGAAGTTAAAGTTATAGGAGACAAACTGATTCTCCATGTAGCCCAGGATGCCCTTGAGGGGGCCTCTGATGCCTGCTTCACCACCTTCTACATGTCATCATATTTGACAGCTTTCTCCAGGATGCACGTCAGATCTACAACTGATACACTGGGGTTGGGGGCTTGGAAGGTCATGACAATGAGCTTCCCATTCAACTCAGGAATGACCTTGCCTACAGCCTTTGCAGTGCAAGTAGAATCAGGGATTATGTTCTGAGCAGCACCTTTGCCATCATGCCACAGCTTTCCAGAGGTGCTGTCCAGTTTTCTGGGTGGGAGGGATGGTCTGGACTGTAGTCATGTATCCCTCCACAATGCCAAATTTGTCACTGATGACCTTAATCAGAGGGGCCAAGCAGTTGTGGTACAAGAGGCATTGTCAACAATCTTGAGGTAGTGGCCATACTTCTCATGATTCACTCCCATCACAAATACGGCACCAGCAGAAGGGGCAGAGATGATGACTCTCTTGGCCCCACCCTTCAAGTGAGACCCAGCCTTTTCCATGTGGTGAAGACTCCAGTGGACTCCACAACATACTGAACACCAGCATCATGCCATTTGATGTTGGTGGGATCACCCTCCTCCAAGACGGAGATGGGTTTTCCATTGATAACAAATTTCCCATTCTCAGCCTTGATTGTGCTGTTCAATTTGTTGTGGGTGGCATCATATTGGAACATGTTGATCATGTAGTTGAGGTCAAGGAAGACGTCACTGATGGTGACAATATCCATTTTGCCAGAGTGAAAAGCAGCCCTGGTGACCAGGTGCCTGATACAGCTGAATCTATTTACTCTGACCTTCACCATCATGTCTTGGGGACATGGCTGGCACTGTACCAGAAGATGCAACTGTCTGTCAAACAGGGAGGAGCAGAGATCCTGAAGTTCTTTACATAAATAAAATTGTTCTGTTCTCATAATTACTAAATGAGGTCAGTGTTATAGTTGTTATTATCATCATTGTTATTCCCACTGTAGATGCCCAGAGAGATCATACTACTCCCCAAAGTTGTCCAAATAAGAAGTGGTGATTTGAATGTGATTCAGGGTCTGTAGTCTTAACCTCTGATTAAGAATAAGAATGGTAGTAATTGCTTCTGAAATAAGAAGAAAATATTTCCTTCGTGAATTTATATCTTATTTACCTTCAAAAAAACAAATCCATGTAAAATGTTTTGTTTACTATTTAAAAGGACTCATTTGGGTTTAGTCAAACATATAAAACAATCTTGAATACTTGGATATGAATGAGAAAATCTCTGCTAGAATGTAGAATGTTATAGGGCACATATTGTGGTATAATTATAGTGTTTTAGTGACATGACAGGCTACTCCGGACAGCAAGTGGCCTTAATAACTCAGCATTCTGTATATACACAGCCTCAGTTGTTGTTGTTTTTTTTTTAATACATAATGTTATTAGGGCTTTGTGTCTAGATGCCATTTTGAAGTAGTCTGAAAAATTCTCTTTTCTATATTAGACTCTGTAATGTTCTCCCTTTTCCTAAGATTCAACAGAACACGTATAACTCTACCATTATGCGGTAGAAAGAACATGAGTTTTGAAATTAAACTGGTTTGAGTTTGAATCTCAAATGAACACTTCATTCTATGATAGCATTCATGAGGCAGGCACAATAGCTAGTATATGACTTAGAATGACAGTTCAGGTGAGAAGTTTTCATATTTCTGTAATGCTCAGAGCATATGCCATTTCAGTTCCATAGAACTAAAGAACCCATTTGTCATTTTCAAAATTAATAATCCTGGGTATTTATTATTTATTAATTATAACAAATGGATTAATTATAAAACTATAAAAGTGACTGAAGTCCCAGCTGACAGTTGAAAATGCCTTTACAAAACATATACCTGATTCTGTTTTCAGTAAAAAAAGCTCAGGAAATTTAATTTAGGATGCCAGGTGGCACAATAGGTTATACATTAACTTGTCCCCTCTGATAAATTAAATTTGAATTTGGCTCTGGTCACAAATGAAATGAGTCATTTGGTACATGCCACTAAGGATACTCACAAAGCCAAAATGACATTTCATTGAAAAATCACCTGTTAAGAAAAATGTCTGCAGTCTCTGGGGAAATTTTCAAGAAAAATAAACAAGTGTATAAGGCAAAAAGAAAGGGTTCTAAGGGGCTACTGTAAATTATAGGCTTGCTGAAAATCTGGAGGAAGGAAAGTGCTATAATACCTACAAGTTTTTATTCAGCCACAAATCGAAATTTTAGCCTGTATTTCCTCTTTTCCCCAGTTTCGGGATTCTAGGAGATTATTCGCTTATTTTCCAAAGAAAATTGGCTTTTTTCCTTGTCACAGTTTTAGCCAAATGTCAGTTTGTATCAAATTATCATGGATTACTGAGCTCACTGCAAGGAACCATCTAATTGTGATTCTAAACCATATGTTTAGCTCTTCCTGTTCCTTTCAGGTAAATAAATAATATAATTATAAGGACTATTCTTCCCTCATTTAAAGGACTAAGAAAACGTATAAGTGACAGACTTCAGAGATAACATTAATTTGACACTAATGTTTATTCTTTTCATTGTGACATTCTTGTCCATGTAATAATCACCTAGTAAGTATTTAGACAGATGCTGAGATTAATAACGGTAAAAGTCCCAGCACAAACATAAAACCCAGTTTTTTCACATTCACTGCTGGAGAAAATATAGTACACAAATACTAAATTCATCTTAGATCCTATGTTAGGTGTTTTGTACTGGATTCTAAACGGACACTGTCAATTCATTCCTTTGGGGTCTCCAGACTTGACGGGACTCTGCTCTCTGAGTCAGGCCATGCCCACCTATATTCCAAGAGTATGATCTAGACCATACTGTTTCATGACTACTTCCAGTCCCCTTTCTAATAGCTGATACTTTCAAGTTCTTAGTGGTCCTGGGTAGCCAAGCTGCCAGACCCGTTCGTGCCTGGGAAACCAAGGTCATCTCTAGCCTGCAGTTTTAGCTCAGCAGGCAAATTCCAGAACATTCTGCTCAATCACTGGAAAAAGCTTATGATAAAAATTTATACCATGACTAGGCAATGTTAATGACAAAAATTTATTCACTACATCCCTGGTTTTTATCCCCAACAGCACTTGCTAGGCAAAGGTCCTTGCTTAGCAATCTTATTAGACCTTAAACAAATGGACAAAGCTCATTTTAAGTAGATTAAGACAATAGGGTCATGCGGCAAGATGTACCAAAAAAAAAAAAAAAATAGCCATAGGATTTGCATATGTTAATTCATTACTCCATTCTCCCTAAGTGCAAGCATTCTTCCTAAGTGAAAATGTAGTTTTATGAAACAAATGCATTGACCTCTGGCGAACCTTACTTAGGAACAATGACCTTAACTTTATTAATATTCTCTATTCACATAGAAAGGAGAAGTCATTGCAACTGGAATAATTGTATTAAAAAAACAATAGCAAATCGAAATAAACATACACACATAGCTATATCCAACTCTTTTATAAAAAAGGGAAAAAAGAGAGCTTCTGTCTTTTATCTGGCCTAAATGAAAATTGTGTTCTTTGTACTCTATTTGTCTTAACGTCTTAGGAACCCTAAAAACTAAAAATTATTGTTTGTTTTGTGTGGTAACGTTAGACCTACATTCTCTAGGAAGAGCTCAATAGATACAAATAATAAAAAACTTTCTCTGTAGTTTTCAAGCATAATGGCTGAAATTGTTACTTAGCTTTGATTATTTTCAGATTTTTAAAATCTGACTTAAGGAGTCTGGAAATTATGGAAACAATGAAAGACAAAAGTTGGCAACATGTATTTTCTAACTTCTAGGAGACAGGTATTGAATGTGAGCCAGTAAATAAACATTTTCTTAGGCCTCTGCGTGATGACATATTTCTACCTTAGACATTCTGGAGATAAACACCACTTTTCAATGATAGGTATAAAAACTTTCAATTTACTGTCTAAATATTTTCTCAGCTACCAAATTGAAAAGCAATTGGCAGCTTTATTAAATGTTAAATCCAGTCTTAGTTTTTCAGACCTTCTTTTGTTACCTTTAAAATAGAGTTCCAAATGTTTAACCAGAAGTTTTGAAAACACTTTAAAATCAATAGTGAATAGGGAAAGAACTCTGTGGGATTTTCAGAATATATTCCCTTAGTCATACCACTAGAGAAACATTTCTAAGGATTGGAAAGAGTATACTGTGTCTGATCTGGGATTTATTTGAAGTTAACATTACAATGAGAACAGAGTATTACTATTTTGTATTTTTCTAATATTTAAAATTCTCTGAGACTTATGACTCAATTTTTTAGAAACTTTGAGATATTCTATCAACATTTTTAATCAATTTGTTGTAATATATTTTTAATGATCTATCTATCTATCTAATCTATCTAGTATTCCTCTGCTTAAATTCCTTCAGTAAATGCATGTTGCTTTTAAGATTAAAACAACAACAACAACATCATACAAACAAACACACATACATTTCTTTCAGGGTTCTTGCTTATAAGCACCAAAACAACTCTGGCTATTTTAAGAGAGAAAAGTTAAACTTGTTGGAGGGCCTACACTAATAATGGGTAGCTAATGGAGAATCCTGGAAGACATATGGGAACAAAGCAAATCTAAAAATACAAGTCAGAAAGAACAAAAATTATCCTTTATAAAGGACAGTCTATAGAGGCAGCATAGCCTTTCAGTTAAGAGTATAGACTCTGAAGCTAGCTTAACTGAGCCTGAATTCTGGGTCTGCTGCTTCCTACTGTGTGACCTTGTTTAAGTGGGTCAGTTTTCTCTGTAAATGGGAATAAACCATACCTATACCTCATAGGGGTTGGTACTAGGTTAGGGAAAGCTATGATCCCGTAATAACTCCTCCAAATCTCACTAACTTAAAAACAAAGAATTCATTTTATGCTCATGGAACATGTTTATTATGGATGGCTAGGTTATAGCTCCATGTTTTTGTCATCCTGACTTCTATATCCAGACTGAGGGAGGTGATAATCTCTGGAATATTGTAAATGGTCATTAAAAGAAGGCTGGAGGGTATGATATTGGCAACTAGTGGGTAAGGCCTGAAAGTGATACATATCATTTCTACTTACAACTCACTAGCCAAAACTGGTTACTTGGTTACCAGAAGACATCAGGAAGTACAATCTTACTGAGCCCAGAATATTCAACAAAGAGCACCAATGATTACTAAAAGTTCCTAAATGAGTTAATATTTATAAAACACTGAGAGGTGGACTTGGCCCATAATTAGACCTATATGTGTGTGCTTACTAAATAAAAAAAAAATAGGATATTCCTATGTATGGGCATAGTCAGAGCTAACTTTAACAAATACCAACCATCTTATTATCTTTATAGCATTCATTGCAGATACGACAGTGAAGGCTGAACTTAGGTACCTTCATGTACCTTTCCTTCTGCTAGGTGTCATTTCTCTGTTTCCATAATGAGAAGTGGAACAAATATATGTTGTTTCCTCTTTTACCAGTGGAAGGAGGGTTCAGTGCTGATGGTAGCTTAACCTAAAATTGCAAGCACATCCAATTCCCTCCAGAAATGCAAATAATCCAATATCTCATCAGTTACTGCAGACAGCTCCAAGAGTCTAGGTATCTAAGTCCAAGACTTCTAGGTGACACCTTTTATTTCCTTAAGTCTATTACTATCCTATCTCAATAAAAATGATCTACAAACACTAGTGGAAGAAAGGGATAAAAGGGAACATGCAAGCACAGACAATACCCTCTCTTTTTTGTAGGCACAGCCATCTTCTTTCTTGGGGCCATGGTTGATATTTATGGCTTTTTAACCCCATTACCAATTCATTATTACTTGTGCCTTTAGCCAGAACCTGGCCTATGTTTGTTTTGTTTCAACTTGTAAGGATGATGCAGAATGTTTTTGTGAGATCTGAGCCTCACAGTGATCCTATTTGTAATGGATTACAATAGTCTTCCATTGCTTAGTATCACTGAACAGGTGACATTAGGGGAGCCTCTTGTTCCACTCATGATTCAATTCACTCAATATACAATTGTTTAATAACTGATATATTTTATGCACTGTTCTACACAGTGTGATACTTTAGAGATACAAATCTCTCTGTCCCTAAGTCACTTACATTCAAGAATGAAGTGATGTATAATAAACACTAAATATTAATAAGTAAATTTTATATAATGTTAAAGTGTAATAAGTATGAAAGAGGATATATAGAGAAGCATATAGAGCCTGAAATTCCTGTAGTGGGGGAATTGTAACCCAGTTTTCCTTAAAGCAGATCCATTGCCCATGGCAACTCTGTAACCTTCAGTTTCAGACAGCTCACCAAGTGACATGCAGAACCTCAAGTGCCCAAATAGCAGTATCAGCTTTTAATTGGTAGAGATAATGTTTCAGTTACATAAAACAAACAAACAAACGGATCATTTACCTTCCTAGGGGCAGACACCATTGGCAAACTCCATGACTGGAGGCCTAACACATGAGTTCTGGCTATGAGAGAAAGACAACATGCGTATAGACCATTTAACACATCCTGTAGGCTTAAGATAGAATCCCAACCTAAAAAAGATTTGAATCCCTATGGTGGAGAATTTTTTTTAACATAAATTTCATCATTGTATAATACCAGCTGCTTTGTGATGATTAGTTAACTGATAAGGTCCATGAATCACAATTTTGAATTTCATTTTCCATAACACAGTTTCCTTAAAGCAATGGTATCCTCATACCAGAAGAGTGAATAAGGCTTGTCACAAGTCTGTGAATATTTGTGCTGGTATAAGATGATAAGCAGAGAAAACACATCTAGATCTAGAATATATGTGTCTTCCTTGTGCCGTTATAAAAGGTGTACAATGCCATAGGCTTCATTTCAGGTATCTAGTTGGCTGCACCCTTTGTAGTATGTTACTGAGTTGAAGGTGGTGGTCTTACTGGAAAATTGGGTTCTTGCGTGTGGTATAGCAGTATCAGCAATGACTTAATCAAAGACTGATTTTTGAGCTGATGAATATTGTTCCTTGCTATCAAATAACCACTTTGTTAGTGACCCATTGGACAAACTGTCAAGAGGCTAGAATAAAACTGAATGCTATGGTAACTTTAAGTTTCTCTTCAGTGGAGTGGGGATTTAGTAAGCATTCCCAGAGAACAAAAATATGTCTGCACACTAAAGTCACTCTAAAAGGTCCAGGAACATCCCTCATCCTCCAGCCTCTCTTTAAAATATTCTAATCTTGTTTTAGTTTCCTGAGGAAACTCGCACTGTCCAATTGATCTTTCTGTCATGATGTAAATATTTTGTATAATTGTTGTCTACTATGGAAGCCTCTAGGCACATGTAACTATGAGCACTCAAAGTACAACTTGTGTGACTAAAAAGCTAAATTTTTAAAATTTAAGTTAAGCTCTATTAGCCACATGTAGCTAGTGGCTCCTGCATTGGGCAGGACAGCAGCCAAACCTCCCCACATACCTTGTTTATATTTTTGCCTCAAGTTTTATATTTATTATAACAAGTTTTATTTATTTTTATTTTTATTTTTTTAATGTTTATTTATTTTTGACAGAGAGAGAGAGAGACAGAGCGTGAGCAGGGGAGGGGCAGAGAGAGGGGGAGACACAGAATCAGAAGCAGGCTCCAGGCTCTGAGCGGTCAGCCAGAGCCCGACGTGGGGCTCGAACTCACAAACCTCGAGACCATGACCTGAGCTGGTTGGACTCTCAACTGACTGAGCCACCCAGGCGCCCCCATTATAACAAGTTTTAACTAGAAAAATTTTCCACCTTACTGAGCTTCAAGTCTCCCCTGTTCTATTGCAGGCATATTGCTAGTAAGCGGAGAAGTCATTTGTCCACGTTATGTCAGTTACAAAATGATGAAGGCGGGATTTGAACCCAAGCAGTCTTTCTTCTAGAGATTCTGTTCTTCACTTAGTGCTAGCCTGCCTCTAGCCTCCCCAGGTGATTCAATCAGAAAGTTGAGAATCATACTGATCAATCTCTGTCCCTCATATCTCACATCCATGGGGTTATGGATTTCTTTGAATTAACTCCAAAGTTCTCCCAAATCTATTGTTCACACTTCATTCCCTTTGCTTCCACTATGTCAATCCTCATAATTTCTCTTCTGGACTTGAAGGTAGATATTTCTTCATTTGTGTATTAATATCACCTATTGTTGTGCCTGGTACATAGGTGGAATGGATGGATACATGTCTCCAAATGTTTTCTGCACTAACTTTTTTTTTTTTTAAATGTTCATTTATTTTGAAGAGAGAGGGAGAGGGCACACGTGCGTGCAAGTGGGGGAGAGGCTGAGAGAGAGGAAGAGAGAATCCCAAGCAGGCTCTGCTCTGTCAGCACAGAGCCTAACGTGGGGCTCGATCCCACAAACAATGAGATCATGACCTGAGCTGAAACCAAGAGTTGGACGCTTAGCTGACTGAGCCACCCAGGTGGCTCCTGTGTTTTGCATGTGATCTAACTGCCATTTTGCTCCATCTCCAGTTCACACTCAAGTTGCCACCAGAGTTATTTCCTGTGACAAAAAATCTGATTCTGTATCATATCATACTAGTCCTTCATACACTTTACCTCTCTAGAGTCATTCTCTACTAATCTTTTCTCTATTCATCCCACCTCCTACCACTTTCTCAATTGTTCCCTAGAAGCCTAATACAAAGTCACTCTATTATTAGAGCTTTGCTGTTTGTGTTTTTTTTTTTTTTTAAATCTGGAATATCCTTGACTACTCTTACTTGAGTTTATAAGACTCCACATTTAATCCTAAGACTGGTGACCATTTATAGAAGATCTACTATGCATCAGATCCTTGGCCTATATTTTAAATCCTTGCAACAACTCTTTGCAGTAGGTATAATTCCTTGATACTATGAGGAAATTGAGGCTCAGAAAGTTAATGTCATGTATCCAAGTTTATAGCGAGCTGTGAGATTTGAATCTCTAGTTCAAATATAGCCTCTTTTCTGTACCATATATATTTTATACAACGATCCTCCTTGGAATTTTTTCTTCTGTGTCCAAGGTTTTTTAAATTAAAACATATGCTTGCTTGTATTAAGTGGCCCTTCCAGTTTATAACACTGTGTTTCTCTTATTATAATTGTTACATTGTATTCAAATTATGTTTCTGACCTAGAGACTACCATATTAATCTTTGTGTGTGTGGCACATAGTAAAAACTCAATATTTTCAGACTGAATAAATGAATAGAATTCACAATACCTATCTTCCAAGTAAGTCTCTATTTTAGATCTGTAATATTTTTCCTAGAAATTCTACACCTTTATGGATACTGAAAAGCAGAGGAAAAGGGTTTAATCTTCCATTACCTCACTTCTTTAAACCCTTTACATGAAACTAATCTTTTTATTTTAGTTTTCTAATGTTTTGCTTTATTATAATTGACGAATGCCAAGTTATTTACTCCTTTTACTCAATCTAATACTATAATGTGGGATTTATCGTTGGAGATTATACATTGCACAAGAGCAGGTATGATTCTTTTTTTTTTCTTTACCACACTTAGAGTGTGGAGGTATGATTCTTTATCTCACTAGTATGTACTCAGAACTAGAGCTGTGCTTTGCTCACAGAAAATGTTTGATAAATAGTCAGTGAAGATGGCCCCATAAAAAACCCTAAATAACCAAAGCAGTGTTCAAAAAGTATAACAAAGCTGGAGGCATCATATTACAGAGCTCCAGTAATCAAAACAGTATGGTATTGGCATAAAATTAGACACACAAATGGAAGAAAATAAGGAGCCCATAAATAATCCCATGCATATACAGTCAATTAATCCATGAGAAAAAAAGCTAAGAATATACAAGTGGGGTGGCATAACCTAAAAAACTCTGCACAGCAAAGAAGACATCACCAAAATAAAAATGCAACCTACCAAAGGGGTGAAAATATTTGCATACCACGTATCTGATAAGAGGTTAATATCCAAAAATTATAAGGAACTCATGCAAGTCAATAGCAAACAAACAAACAAAAAAAACCATCAAACAATACAATTAAGAAATGAGAAGATCTGGCACAAAAACAGACATTAAGATCAATGGAACAAAATAGAGAACCAAGAAATGGACCCACAAATGTATGGCCAACTAATCTTTGACAAAGCAGGAAAGAATATCCAATGGAATAGACAGTCTCTTCAGCAAGTGGTGCTGGGAAAACTGGACAGCGACACGCAGAAGAATGAACCTGGACCACTTTCTTACTTACAACATACACAAAAATGAACTCAAAATGGATGAAAGACTTAAACATAAGACAGGAAGCCATCAAAATCCTCAAGGAGAAAGCAGGCAAAAACCTCTTTGACCTTGGCAGCAGCAACTTCCTACTCAACATGTCCCCGGAGGCAAGGGAAACAAAAACAAAAATGAACTATTGAGACCTCATCAAAATAAAAAGCTTCTGCACAGTGAAGGAAACAATCAGCAAAACTAAAAAGCAACTGACAGAATGGGAGAAGATATTTGCAAATGACACACCAGATAAAGGGTTAGTATCCAAAATCTATAAAGAACGTATCAAACTCAACACCCCCAAGAAAATAATCCAGTGAAGAAATGGACAAAAGACATGAAGAGACACTACTCCAAAGAAGACATCCAGATGGCCAACTGACACATGAAAAAATGCTCCACATCACTCATCATCAAGGATTACAAATCAAAACCACAATGAGATACCACCTCACACCTGTCAGAATGGCTAACTTTAACAACTCAGGCAACAACAGATGTTGGCGAGGATGCAGAGAAAGGGATCTCTTTTGTACTGCTGGTGGGAATGCAAGCTGGTGCAGCCACTCTGGAAAACAGTATTGAGGTCCCTCAAAAAATTAAAAATAGAACTACCCTACGACCCAGCAATTGCACTACTAGGTATTTATGCAAGGGATACAGGTATGCTGTTTTGAAGGGGCACATGCACCCCCATGTTTATAGCAATACTATCAACAACAGCCAAAGTATGGAAAGAGCCCAAATGTCCATCAATGGATGAATGGATAAAGAGGATGTGGTATATACACACACACACACACACACACACACACACACACACACACACACACAATGGAGTATTACTCAGCAATCAAAAAGATTGATATCTTGCCATTTGCCACTACGTGGATGGAACTAGAGGATATTATGCTAAGTGAAATTAGTCAGAGAAAGACAAATATTATATGACTTCACTCATATGAGGACTTTAAGACACAGAACAGATGAACATAAGGGAAGGGAAATAAAAATAATATAAAAACAGGGAGGGGGGCAAAACATAAGAGACTCTTAAATATGGAGAACGAACAGAGGGTTACTGGAGGGGTTGTGGAAGGAGGGTTGGGCTAAATGGGTAAGAGGCATTAAAGATTCTACTCCTGAAATCATTGTTGCACTATATGCTAACTACCTTGGATATAAAGTTTTAAAAAGTACAATAAATACTTAAAAAATAAAAAATGAAAAGATCTAAAGAGACATTTTTCCAAAAATGACATACAGATAGCCAAAGGTACATGAAACAGTGCTCAGTATCAGTAATCATTAGGGAAATGCAAATTATAACCACATGAGATATCACTTCACGCATGTTAGAATGACTTGTCAAAATAACAAGAAATAACAAGTAACAGTGAGGATGTACACTTTTGGTAGGAGTTTAAAATGGTTCAGCCACTATGGAAAACAATATGGAGGTTCCTCAGAAAATTTAAAAAAGAATTATCCTATGATTCAACAGTTCCACTTCTGGGTATTTATCCAAATAAAACAAAAGCACTACCAAAAGAAAATATCTGTACCCCTGTTCACTGCAACGTTATTTACAATAGCCAAAACAAAGTAACAACCTAAGTGTCCATGAATGAATGGATAAAGAAAATGTGAGGCGCGCGCGCGCACACACACACACACACACACACACACACACACACACACACAATGGATGTTATTCAGCCATGGAAAGGAATGAAATCTTACCATCTGTGACAACATGGGTGGAACTTGAGGGCTTTATGCTAACTGAAATAACTCAGAAAGACAAAAAGACAAATACCATATTATCATTTATGTGGATTACAGAAAACAAACACACACAAAATATCTGAGTTTATGAACACAGAGAATAGACTGGTAGTTGCCAGAGGTGGGGGTCATGGGGAGTTGGGAAGAATGGGTAAAGGAGATCAAAAACTACAAACCTCCAGTTATAAAATAAGTCATGAGGATATAATATATAGCATGGCGACTATAGTTCATAATCCCGTTGTGTAATTGAAAGTCACTGAGAGATCTTAAAAGCTTTCATCACAAGAAAAAAATCTGTAACCATGTATAGTGGTGGATGTGAACTTGATTAATCATGGTGGTCATTTCATATATACAACCATCCAGTATACATGAAACTAGTATGTTATATGCCAATTATATCTTTAAAAAAGAAAACTATAAGAAAATATATATAATCAAAAATATTTGTTGAAGAAATGGACAAATGCAAGGATTATACAAATGTGGAGGGAATTTGCCTTACATTTACCTGAAAGCAAGTAAAATGTTCTCTCCCATAAGCACTGGAGAAAGGGAAGCTCTCCTCTAAGTTGGTAGGGGAATGGATGACAGTTATATTCAAGAATACGAAAGGACTTGGGGCACCTGGGTGGCTCAGTCGGTTGGGCATCCAACTTCGGCTCAGGTCATGGTCTCATGGTTCGTGGGTTCGAGCCGCATCAGACTCTGTGCTGACAGCTCAGAGCCTGGAGCCTGCTTCAGATTCTGTGTCTCCCTCTCTCTCTGCCCCTCCCCTACTCGAACTCTGTCTCTCTTACTCCCTCTCTCAAAAAAATGAACATTAAAAAAAGTATGAAAGGACCAAATGTGTCTATCCTATAGCCTTTGAAGCTGCCAGCTTCACTATCTAAATCCTCTCTACATTTACATATTACATTTCTTCTCTAGTTCTTTCCCCTAGGAAATTCTTCCATAAATATAAATTCTTGTAAGTAATAGGTTATTGAAAATGCAGTCTTTTTCACATGAACTACATTGTGTCTATACACTTACCACTCCCAGTTGTGAAATTACACTTTTTAGATTTTTGCTAGAGTTCATTTAGTTATTAGACCAATATAAATTTTGTTTACAACATGCTCCGAAAAAAAGAGAGCACTGTGTTTACGGGAGCTACAGGAGTTCTACAGGAGCCATTTTCCTTATGTATATTCTGTTTGTACATTCTTTTTATTAACCATGGAGATAGTTTATAAGGGATATTTTTGACACAAATTTAGGCTGTCAGAGTTAAATTTCATTTTAATTTATTTTATCCATTTAGTCATGCATTCATTTAGCATATGTTTATTCAGTACTCACAATGTGCCAGAAATGATGGTGTCAGCACACAATGGTAACAAAAAAAATATATATGTAATTTTTGAAAAACTGTGATTAAAATCAATTGGTATATAATTACTCACTGACTTTTACTTTAATTCTTATAAAAAGAATAGCTTAACTCTGATATGTAATAAAAATCAGCCATATGAACCTTAATATTCATATCAGAAATTATTTTTCACCTTTTTTCAATTTGCTGGAACTTTGTACATTTAAGTCTCACTCAACTGCTCTGAAACTGTCAAAAGTATAATTATAGTATTTTAGAACTGTAGCTAATCTTAGAGATAATCCAGTCACAAAGCTCAAAGTGGAATTTCACAAAATGATTTGCCTATTTACTCAGTTAAAGGTAGAGATAGCATAGCGCCCAGGTATAATCATTCTTCATTCATCTTCTTGTTATGACACCATTGTATGTATATTTTCCATCCCTGGAACTTAGCTTTTCCACTTTTCATCATTCAGGTGTTAAAATACAGCATCAAATTAATTTCTTATAGAAATCTATTTGCTTTTCTTCATGGGCACACAAATTGGCTACACGCACCGCCCCGCCACCCCCCCCCCCCCCGACCCCCCGCCCAGCCTTGCAGTTAGTTGTGAACATACCATGGAGATGTAGCCAATGGGATAAAGTTTAAGGGCTATGTGCCTTATCTGGGACAAGGCTTTAAAAACGTGTGGGCCAACTCCCCACACTGTTTCCCCCTCCAATACCTGGATACAAATAATAACGAGAATCCACATTACAGTAAGACCATAGATGAATGAATCCATGGTCCCCTAATTACTGCTTAACAGAAAAACTCTCTGAAGGTCAGGACTCACCCCTTGAACTGGTAAGTGAACAAAAATTAAACTTCTCTTGAGCTTTAGTCCCTAAGGTTTTGTATATAGGGTTGTATCTACAGCGTTGCATTACAGCTCATTTGGGATTCTTATTGGCTTCTTAGAATAGCAATATTTAAGCACACAAAGTGATTATTTCCAAGGGAAATTCATGCTGGTGCTTTTTGCACGGAGAGGCTATAGAATAGAGGAAACTTATTTTCATATAAAAAGGAGGATAGAAGTATAATTTTAAGTAGGGAGACATGGGGATAGTTCTATTCAGATATATCTATTATTTAATGATTAAATGATAACTAGGAAGTTTTAAAGCCATATTTACATATAAGTGCCAGTGCAGGTCTATAAAACTTTTTTTAATTTGACTCTTGCAAACTCTTATGAAACTGTCGAAGGTGGCCAATACACGAATGGTTAAATTACATTTCTCAAAAATATAAGGGATGCAATCAGATTATGTTTCTGTTATCCCATGAACTGAAAAAGCAAATCGGCTAATACTGATATTCTCCAATGGTTTTTCTTCATAAATAGTTTATCTTTCTTCATAAACCTTTCTTCTCTATATGCCACATTTTTCTGCAGTGGTAAAGAGGAGTACTTATATCAGCAATCGTTAAAAAAATATTTCCTACTATTATAATGAACAGTTAAGGTGCAAAAATATTTATGTACTTTGTATATGCAATATATTATAAAATAGCATATACAATACATTGTGTGTATATATGTATATGCATATATATGTGTGTGAATATATAGGTATATGTATGTGTGTATATGTATATATATATATACATATATATATATATATATGCATGCTACAGCGCACTTTCCCAGGCAGAAATATTTTACAGTACTTATTTGTAATCACATACAAACAGGCATTCTGTTTGTCCTATTTCAAAAATTTAATGAAACGGTTAAAAATTAATATGGTTATTAACCTTGATATTCCTTTAAAATATATTCTCTTGAAATTTGGAAAGTTTAAAAATAGAAAACTCAAACGTAATATCTTAACACACATAACGTATCTAAAAAGTAATGCAGTTGAGACTTGAACAGCACAGGTTTGAACTACCTGGGTCACTTACAGATATTTTTAAAAAATAAATACAGTATAGGGTCACTTTGGTGGCTCAGTCGGTCAAGGGTCTGACTCTGGCTCAGGTCATGATCTCACGGTTTGTGGGGTCAAGCCCCACGTTGGGCTCTGTGCTGACAGCTCAGAGCCCGGAGCCTGCTTTGGATTCTGTGCCTCCCTCTCTCTGTCCGTCCCCTGCTCGTGTTCTTTCTCTATCTCAAAAATAAACATTTAAAAGATTTAAAAAAATAAATACAGTATAGTACTGTAAATATATTTTCTCTTATTATTTTCTTCGCATTTTTCTCTAGCTTTATAAGAATTCAGTATTAATACATATAATGTACAAAATATGTGTTCACTGACTTTATGTTATCAGTAAGGCTTCTGGTTAACAGGAGACTACTTAACAGTAGTCAAGTTTGGGAGGATTCAAAAGTTACACCTGGATTTTCAATTGTTCAAGGGGTTCATGCCTCGAGCCTCAACATTGTTCCAGAATCAATTTATTAGGTTATTTGTATTTGAGTTTGTAAAGAAAAGCATCAAGGTTTTCCAAAACAGTGTTTTTCTCCATTATACTTCAGATGCACAGAATTAGATGAAAAATAACCTCTGGTTCATTGAACATACTCATCATTGTCAGTACTTAGCACACTTTTGTTTGGTCATTAATTTTAACAAATTTAATAATGCAATAAGCCCCAGTAAACTCACCACTGAAAACCTAATTGATCTTGCCAAGTTTGCCTATGCTTTTGTTCTTAGCTGTTGTAATGTCCTCCTCATTACATTTGTTTTTATACATAGTATGATTTAAATTTCTCTTTTGTTATCTTTTGTTTCATTTCTTTCAGGTTTATTTTATAGCAATTAAAAAATTTAGACGTTGAGCACACTCATTTCTTTGGTGCTTCCTACCTTCCCGATATAAATATTTAAGCTATAAGATTTCTGCAAAACAGCAGTTTTGCTGAATTCTATAGGTTTTTATAAGTACTATTTTTGCAGTCATTTGTTTCTAGTATTATAATCAGCTTGAGATACACTTTACATAGAATAAAATTTATCAACTTTAAGTGAATTGCATGGTAAGTCTTGAGACAAATGTATGTCCTCAAATAACTGCTATCACAATCAAGATATAGAATATTTCCATCACCCCAAGTTACATCATGCTCTTGTACAGTAAATCCCCTCCACATATCCATCCCAAACCCTAACAATTGTTATTAAATTTGTCTTTTATGAAATTTTATACAGTTGAAGTTATATATGATTTTTTGTTTGTTTCAGGCTTCTTTTACTTAGTATATGCTGTTAACATTCATCCTTATTGTTGTGAATAGTCAGTTCGCTTCTTTTATATAGATTTGCCACAATGTGTTTATCCATTCACCAGTTGATGGACCTTTGGGTTATTTTAGTTTGTGGACATTATGAACAAATCTTTACCAACACTCACAAGTCTTTGAGGGGACATCAATTTTCATTTCTCTTGGTTATGTAGCTAGGAGTAGGATTGCTGGATCATCTGGTAAGGGTGTGTTTACCTTTACATGAAACTGCCAAGGTATGTTCTAATGTGGAATTTATACCGGCAATATGTGAGATTTCCAGTTGTTCTACATTTACAGAGACGCCTGATATTGCCTGCTTCTTCCATGTAAGCTATTCTAGCTATTCTAGTAAGATACCACTGTGGTATCTCATAGTTTATTTTGCATTTCTCAAATGATTAATGGTACTAAACATGTTTTTAAGTGCTCATTAGGCATTCCTCTATCTTGTTTTATCTCTTTGTATTTAAATTAACTAAATTTAAAAAATTTTTAATTTCACTTCCCCAGTCGTACTGGCCACATTTCAAATGTTTAACAACTATATGTGAAAATGCAAGCTATAAACTAGGAGAAAATATTTGAAAATGTGTAGGATAACATTTTTTTAATAGATTTTCTAAAAAACTCATAACTCAATAATAAGAGAACTAACCTAGTTTCAACAATAGGAAAGGTTTTGAACGGACATTTCTCAAAACAAGTTTGATTTATACCAATTTCTTTCAGAAGTGACTTTTTTTGGTCTGGAAACACAGTTTTTTTCCTAATAATTTTACTTTGATATACTTTGGCCTTGACACCACCTGGTTAATTTTTCTAGGTACAAAGAGGGATTGTTTTAGTGGAGAGATCAAGTCTACTTTTATTTCAGAAAAATTAAAATATTTAGTTCTATCATTGTTTTGTTTTTAGGTCTTTCAATTCTAATTGTATGTATGTTGGATCTCCTATGCCTGTGTTCTCTATCTTTTTAAAAAATATTTTATTTCTTTTAGAATTTATTTCTGTTTCCTTTTTGACTTTACATTCTCTATATCTATCACCGTACTTTCAGTCATATTTACCTTGCTTAGGCACTTTTTATCTTAACATTTATTTGAGTTGACTTGCTGTTTTTCTTTAATTAATTTAATGAATAGTGTTCCACTTCTATTTTCAGTTTTTGAATGTCCAGCTCATTGTGGTGAACCTTATCTGCAATGATTATTCAATTAGGTTTAATTTATATTGATGTTATGTACCAGTTGTCCTCTGCTTCAAGGTTTGGAGTATTTCTTCAGCCAAAAGATTCTGATTTTTACTTTATCTTTTTTTTCTCACACTAATTTTTTGTGAACGATGGCTTCTTTTCGCTGTTGTTGATAAGCCCTTTAATATTTTTCTGGACCAGTAATAACAGATTATTTTGTGGATGAGGCATAAATGAGTTTGGGTGATTTCATCTATTAGTTCAAGATTACCTTCAGAGTAAAGGACAGTTCATTTAATAAATGGTGTGCTGTGAGAGGTTGATTTTTTATTTTGTATTACCCAGTGAGCTCATTTGCCCTTAATGTATCAGCTATTTGTCAGACAAAGTAGAAAGGCCATGACAGCTCGAAAAAGCTGAAGGAATAAAGAGCAAATGAGTTCTAGGATCAATATCTGGAGTCCAGGAAACCAGGGTCAATTCACTCTTGACTACCTAGAGTCACAAAAAGCTTTAGTTTTATCCTCTCCCCATAAAACATTAGAAGATGACCCTCTTTAGATTTTAATTAATCAGTCCAGTCAAATTAGAAAAGGAGGGGTAGGGAAGCATTGCTTAAATTCATTATTTTTATCTGTTTTAATCAATTTCTTAAATACATAGGACTTCCAACTGTACTCGTAGCAAATCTCAGACCAGTGTCAGCAGGCACTATTGCCCCAGGACAGAGACAGGGAGAAACAAGAACATGTTCTTTTACTACTTGATCTTTCTGCAGCATTGCCATGACCAAAGCCCCAAATTTTATTTCTGGTCCTTCCTCCCCACCCATCCTGGACACACGCAACCACTAGTTCAAAACAGAAACCTAGAAGCTTTGTGTGTTTTTCTTCATCCATCGGTGTGTTCATTTTATCACCTCACAGTGGAGGGGATCAAAGTGTAGGTCCTAAAATGGCGCTTTACAAAGTATAGACATCAAGTTTCTGTAACATTTATGAAAGACTTGTGCAACTGCCATAATTCTGAAATTTTTGTTAACCTTTATTATTTATTAAGATTTTAATAAAAGAAATTCATGATAGAGGTTATCCTTGTAAGTTCTGGAATTTTTATCCTTTAGATAATGTTAGATTAAAAAGATATTTATTTTGCCAAAATATTTGCTTTAGTCAGTAACCTTGGCAAGTAAGTTTTAAATGGATTTTACTTCAAAAGAGAAAATTATGCACTGAATTTTTAGACATACAATTAGAGGTTAAAAAAATACTTTCTGGAGACTTGGAAGTTAATAAAGTTTGTTTTACTAAAGCACTAAATGATGTGCAGAGCAACTATGATTACTCTTTATATAAAATTTTGTGTAATGAGAGATTTTAAATTTGGATTAAAATTTCAAATAAGAATATATCAAGCATAAAAATATATAACCAAACAGTTACTAAATCTCAGATTTGTTTATAGTTTTTTAAGATAAAGTTAGAGTTTTGTCATCCTTGGTCTGTTTCTGATGCTATTGAAAGGACCCCAATTTTTGTTTTGAGAATCAAATACTTAGAGATGTAAATTTAATAAAGGATGGCACTAATTTAATATATATGCATATATGTCATTGTCCTCATATCCAGACATGCTGAATGAGAAAGTACTATTAGAATGGTAAATTGGGAGACAGCAATCTGGCAGTGAGCCATACAATGGACTAGAAAATTTACCTAATTATTCAGAATCTTTATGTACAAAACAGAGATAAAACCATCTCTAAACATCCTGGGTAGAATCCTTGTATGGAAGATTTCATTTTAAAAATAATAATCTCTGAGAAAGTTATCCCAGGTCAGTTTAAGAGAACTGTTCTAGGAGTAAAACAGGATCGGTTGAGACTTTTCAATAAAGTTAAGACTTTTTTTTTAAATACCTTCTCTTCTGAAATAGAGAACCTGGGTAAGTTAAAAGACTGGATCAAGTATAGAGCTTTTATAGACCAAAGTGCAATGTCGGCTACCTTGCAGAGAGCCATACATCTCTATTTAATAATCCATCCTCTAATGAATGGCCTTGGGATTCCAGATAAATTTAAATAAATCAACCTTGATTTTTCAGACAGAATTAGAGAACCTCTGATTTATGGGCCAAACTTGTACCTGTAATAGTGTAATGACAAAGTAGAAGACCATCTTAGATAAATGTCAGCTAAGATTACAGCTAAAGCTCATGCTCAATTGGGTCTGGTCTGTGGGATATGCTCTTTGTAGCTTTGTTTTATCAATGTATCAAGCAGTACTTATATTTTACAGAAACTTTCAACATTTATTACTTTCAGAAAGGAAAGAATATATAAAAATTGAAAAAGTTCTGCACACTGATTTAAAGCTCATACTAAAGTTTAAAAGGTAACATGAAAATATAATTGTATATTGTGCTCTATCAACTCTGTTAAAAAAAAAGAAAAAGTTTGGTGTTTTTTGTTTTGTTTTGTTTTTTTTTGGTGTAAAGCTGGAGACCAGTAACTCTTCCACGAACAAAATTTTATTAATGTTATCTTCATATTGAAATGCTCTGAAGTTGTCAGACTAGATTTCTTTTTACTTTAGTTTTTCCTGCTTAATATATGTAATCTTAAATTGGAGACAATTAGAAGAAGATGGAGTAATTAATTTTCCTTAACTTGTAATAGTAAACAAGTATCATAGCTATACTTTTCCATTCCTGGTAGAGTAATGAAAGGTACATGATTGTCTCTGGGAAGATCAGATAGGATATGAATGAAGTAAGGGCAATGGCTTTTAAAAAGTTTACATTAAATTCTGTTAGTTGAAAAAAATATTCAAAATATATTTTAAAACATGATCTAACACATATTAATTGTAAAAATAACATATTCAGTATAGAAAATTTGGGGAAAACTATAAAGAAGAAAGCAATATTATCTCTAATCTCACTTTCTAGCTCTCAAGCCTCAGCATATAGAATACGATTTTGGTGTATTAATCTTCAGTATTTCCATATGTATGTATTCCTATATAAAATGGGAATTCTATTTATGATTTGATAAATTTTAAATCATGCTTTGGTCCTTTTAGTTTGTTTTAAAAATATTTCCTATGTTACTATTCTTTCAAAGAACCTTAATATTTACATAATACTTTACATTTGTACCATTATTTATATAACTGTTTGTTTTAATAAACATTATTCTTCTGTACTAGCTAAAATATAATATAGTGGCTAAATGGGAATACCAGTTGAGGGAGATAGGGTTTTTGCTGGAGAGTCAGATATCTGAAGTTACAGAAGAGAATAAATAAAGAAGAAAAATGATATGAAAAAACTGTAAATCAATAAAGATTACAAAGAAATAAAACTTAAAGTCCCAAATTAAAGAAATCAATGTACCCGTATTGCATTATTTTACTTAATTGGGTAAAGTTGATATTTTGTATTTTTTGTTATGAACTGAATAACTTACTAAATTTAAGCCATATATACACAGCTACATTTCAATTTATTTGTGTATTTTAATAAATGATAAATCCTCTATATGGTTATGCATTTTGTACTGCACTCCAGATGTGATACACACATTAACATTACTTCCACATTATATGATCTGATTAGACATGAACAGAAAAATAATCACTATGTTCTTTTTCATTTTGTAGCTCTAAGAGGGGTAAAAATTTTAGGAAAAAATTTTAATAAATCCTTTTAATAAATAAGGGGACAGAAACAATAATTGATCATGCAAGTTCACTCATCAAATTGATTTGTAATACTGTTGTATGTGATAAAAAAGAAATTAATCTGGTATTGACTGAGATGAGGAGAGTAGAAAATTTGTTCTTGAGTTTTAATGGAAAGGCCATTGGATGTTGGTTTTTATTTTTTAGCTTTTTGGGGGGCTGTCATGCATTGGACCTCAAAAAGTGAACTATTAGTTATAAAATTGTAAAGGCTTTATATAAATACAGGAGATAAAGGAAATCAATGCATAACTGCCATTAACCAGTGACACAATTTTTCCTTTAGCATTCTTACCAAAATTATTTTATCTTGTATTCTTTATGGTAGCTGGTTATATGCATCTACTTTGATTGTTATTTAAAGTAAGGATGAGTTTAAGAGGTGATTAGTAAATTTAAACATGTAGCTTAGAAAGATAAATAAACCTACTTATATCAATGAATAGATCATCCAAACAGAGTATTAATAAGAAAACATTGGCTTTAAATCACACAGTACACCAGGTGGATTTAACAGATTCTGTATATAGAACATTCCATCCAAAAGTAAAAGAATATACCTTCTTTTCAAATGCACATGGAACACTCTCCAGGATAGATCACAGGTTAAGCCACAGTAAAGTCTTAATAAATTTAAGATTGAAATTATGGGGAGCATCTTGCTCACCACAATGGTATATAAGAAGAAAATTAGAAAAGTCACAAATACGTGGAAATCAACCACATGGGTTCCTGAACGTCAATGGGTAAATGAAGAAATAAAACAAAACAACAAAATACTTTGAGACAAATGAAAATACAAATTCAACATACCAAAATTTATGAGATACAGCAAAAACAGTTCTAAGAGGGAAATTCATAGTGATAAATGCCTATCTCAAGAAACAAAAAGAATGTCAACAATATACATTTAAACTTCAAAGAACTAAAACAAGTCAAACTCAAAGTTAGGAGAAGGAAATAAATAACAAAGATCAAAGTAGAAATGAATGAAATAGAGACTAAACAAACAAAGAAAGAAAACCCCAAGATCGGTGAAACTAAGAACTGGTTCTTTGAAATGATAAAGTTGACAAACCTTCATCTAGGTTCAAAAAAGAGAGAGAGAGAGAGCGAGGGAGCACCCAAAGAGAAAAAATCAGATGAAAGAGGAAATGGTACCCCAAACACAAGGGATTATGGGACTAGTATAAACAAATACATGCCACAAATTGAACAATCTAGAAGAAATAGGTAAATTCCTAGAAACATGTAACCCACCAAGACTGAATCATTAAGAAATGCAAAATATGAACAGGTAAATTACTAGTAAGGAGATTGGATCAGTAATCAAATACTTTCCAATAAACAAAGGTCCAGGAGCAGACAACTTCACTGGTGAATTCTATTAAACATTCCAAGAATTAATACCAATCCTTCTCAAACCTTTCCAAAAAAAAAATAAAGGGAATGCTTGCAAACTAACTTTAGGAGGCCAGTATACCCTAATCCTAAAACCAGATGAGGACACCACAAGAGAAAAAGAAAACCAAACCAAAACAAAAACAATCACAGGTCAGTATCCCTGGTGAACACAGATACAAAAATTCTCCACAAAACATCAGCAATCTAAATTCAACAATACATTACAAAGTCCATTCACCATGACCAAGCAGATTTATGTCAAAGATGCAAGGATGATTCAACATCTTCAAATCAAATTTAACAATACATTAAAAAGTTCATACACCACAATTAAGCAGATTTATGCCAGGGATGTAAGGATGATTCAACATCCTCAAATCAATCATGTGTGATTGTGATACATAACATTAACAATGTGATAATATGTTAATAATATGTTAATATGTTAATAATAATGTGATGTTAATATCACATTAATAATGTAATGTGATACATAACATTAACAAAATGAAACACAAAAATCATATGGTCATCTCAGTAGATGCAGAAAAAGCATTTGATGAAATTCTGTATGTATTTATGGTAAAAACTCAGCAAAGTGGATAGAGAAGGAATAAACCTCAACATTACAAAGGTCATATATGACACAATCCTATAACTAACATCACATTCAATGGTGAAAAGCTAAAATCTTTCCTCTGAGAAACATAACAAAAATTCCAACTTCTGTCATTTTTATTAAACAAAGTATTCTAAGTCTTAGCCACAACGATTAGGCAAGAAAAAGAAATAAAACACAATAAAAGACATAGACACTGGAAAGGAAAAAGACTGTTACTATTTTCAGATAGTATGATTTGATATATAGAGAACACTAAAGACTTCACTTAAACTGTTATAACTAATCTACAAATTCAGGAAAGTTTCAGGACACAAAATCAATATACAAAAATTTGTTATTTTCCTATACATTTATTTCTTTAATGTTTGTTTATTTTGAGAGAGAGAAAGAGAGAGCAAGCGAGCGAGCACAAGTGGGAGAGGAGCAGAGAGGGAGAGAATATTTTTAATTTTTTTAACAATTATTCATTTTTGAGAGAGAGAAAGAGAGGGAGAGAGGGAGAGAGGGAGAGAGAGAGCAAGAGCGAGCTTGAGTGAGGGAGGGGCAGAGAGAGAAGGAGAGACAGAATCTGAAACTGGTTCCAAGCTCTGAGCTGTCAGCACAGAGCCTGACACGGGGCTCAAACTCACAAACCACAAGATCATGACCTGAGCCAAAGTCAGAAACTTAATCCCCTGAGCCACCCACGTGCCCCAAAAGAGAATCTTAAGCAGGCTCCACATGGAGCCTGATGCTGGTCTCGATCTCAACAATCGTGGGATCATGACATGAGCCAAAATCAAGAGTCGGATGCTCAACTGACTGAGCCACCCAGGCGCCCTCTATACATTTCTAATAATGAACTGTCCAAAAAATTAAGAACCCAATCTCATTTATAATTTCAATTTAAAAATTAGGAATAAATTTAAATAAAGAGGTGAAAGACATGTACACTGAAAACTATAAAATTTAGATGAAAGAAATTGAAGATGACGCAAATAAAAAGATACGTGGTCACCAACTGAAAGAATTAATGCTGTTAAAATGTCCATACTACCCAAAGCAATCTGCAGATTCAATGCAATCCTTATGAAAATTCCAATGGCATTTTTCACAGAAATATTTTTTAAAAACCACTCTATCTCTTAAAAATAATAAAGCAGGAAACTTCAAGTCCCCTAATCTTAAACTGTATTACAAATCTAAAGTAATCAAACAGTATGGCAGAAGCATAAAAACAGACACATAGATCAAAGAAACACAATAGAGAATTCAGAAATAAATCTACACATATGTGGGCAACTAATTTTTTTAGAAAAAAAGCCAAAAGTATATAATGGGGAAGAATAGTATCTTCAATAAATGGTACTTGGAAAATTTGACAGCCACATGCGAAAGAATGAAACTGGACCACTATCTCACACCATACACAAAACTTAACTCAAAATTGATTAAAGACCTAAATGGAAGACCTGAAGCCAGAAAACTCCTAGGAGAAAACATAGATGGTAAACTTCTTGACATTGGTCTTGGTGATCATTGTTTGAATCTGGCACCAAAAGCAACAGAAACAAAAGCAAAAAGAAATAAGAAACTATATAAAATTGAAAACCTTCTGCCCACAAAAGAAACCATCAACAAAATGAAAAAAACATCATACTGAATGGGAGAAAATATTTGATATGGGGTTAGTATTCAAAATTTATAAAGAACTCATACAATACAATAGCAAAACAAACAAACAATTGCATTAATGGGCATAAGTTCTGAATAGACATTTACCCAAAGAAGACATATAAATGGGCAAGAGGTACATGAAAAGATGCTCAACATCACTAATCATCAGGGAAATGCAAATCAAACCACAAGGTAAAACCTCAAACCTGTTAGAAAGGCTATTATTAAATAGACAAGTTACAAAACTATCCAGTGAGGATGTAGGAGCCCTTGTACACTTTTGATGGGAATATAAATTGGTGCAGTCACTATGGAAAACAGTAGTGAGGTACTTAAAAAATATGTAAAACTGTCATTGATCTAGCAGTTCCCGATCTGAGTATTTATTCAAAGAAAAATGAAAACACTAACTAGAAAAGATATATGCATCCTTATATCCAGTGTAGCATTCTTCGTAACAGCTAAGATACAGAAACAACTTAAGTATCCATTAGTGGATGAATGGATAAAGATGATGTCATATGTATAGTGTATGTATATACATACATACATATATACATATAGTGTATGTATATACATATATATATATATATATATATATATATAGTGGTGGTGGTATGTGTATTATGTATGTATACATATAATGCAATGGAATATTATGCAGCCTTTTAAAATTTTATTTAATTTTTATTTTTTTAAGGTTTCTTTTTTTTTTTTTTTTAATTTAAATCCAAGTTAATGTATAGTGTAGTATTGGTTTCAGGGGTAGAATTTAGTGATTCATCAGTTACATATAACACCCAGTGCTCATCCCAACAAGTGCCCTCCTTAATGCCCATTACCCATTTTCCCCTTTCCCCTGCCTGCCCTGTGCCCCCCCATCAACCCTCAGTTTGTTCTTTGTGTATTTAAGAGTCTTTTATGGTTTGCCTCCATCTTTATATCTTATTTTCCTTCCTTTTCCCTCTGTTCATCTGTTTTGTTTCTTAAATTCCGCTTATCAGTGAAATCATGTATTTGGCTTTCTTTCACTGATTTTGCTTAGCATAATACACTCTAGTTCTGTTCACAATGCAAATGGAAAGACTTCATTCTTTTTGATTGCCGAGTTGGAACATTATTAAGCCTTAAAAAAGAATGAAGTCTTGCTATTTGCAACATGGATGGACCTTGAGGACATTATGCTCAGTGAAGTAAGTCATAGAAAGATATATACCATATGATCTCACTTACATGTGGATCAAAACAAAACAAAACAAAAGCTTATGGATACAGAGAGCAGACTGGTGGTTGCCAGAGGCTCAAAGAGTGGGGAGCAAAATGGATGAAAGGGGTCAAAGGTTAAAAATGAATTATAAAAAATAAGTACAGCATGGTGACTATAGTTAATAACACTGTATTTTATATTTGAAAGTTGCTCAGAGAGTAGTTCTTAGAAGTCCTCATCACAAGAAAATTCTAACTATGTATGGTAACAGATATTAACTGGACTTGCAGTGATCATTTTGCAACATATACAAATATTAAATCACTATGGTGTACACCTGAAACATGTTTTCATGTCAGTTAATCTCAATTGTTTAAAAAAAAAGGAGAGAGACCATGTGGTTTTACAAACAGTACTCACCTACCGAGTGTCTAAGACCTTGCTAGGCATAATGAGGGAATTCAGGGAATACTTCTAATTTCTTTTTAAAATTACCATATAAACTTATCAGTTTACGAACTGTTTGACCCAATTACAAACAAAAACAAAAGCAAACAAAAAACAAGGCTGAGAGGAGTTGAGTATTTGTCCCAAATGAAAGAGCTGAGATGTGAAGTTCAGAGTATGAATCATGATCTGAATTCAACTCTAAGACTTTCATTATTGACTTCACTGTTTAAGGCCTCTTGAATCATAGTTGAAAAATAGCAACTATGAATGTGTGAGAGAGTACAGCCTCAGAATGGGAAATTTTAAGCATGATGAACTATTTTTTTTTTATCATATTCTTCTTTCCAGCGGAGGAAAAGTATTTCCAGTTACTTATCACTGAAAATGAGATCCAGCTTGTTCAAATACATTTTTTTTTTAATTTTTTTTTCAACGTTTTTTATTTATTTTTTTTGGGACAGAGAGAGACAGAGCATGAACGGGGGAGGGGCAGAGAGAGAGGGAGACACAGAATCGGAAACAGGCTCCAGGCTCCGAGCCATCAGCCCAGAGCCTGACGCGGGGCTCCAACTCACGGACCGCGAGATCGTGACCTGGCTGAAGTCGGACGCTTAACCGACTGCGCCACCCAGGCGCCCCCAAATACATTTTTTAAGGAACTTATTTACCATGATAATAATATATACTCTGTAAGTTCAGCCCTTTTATCTTTGATGAGAAGCCTCTAGAAGTCCAGAATCAAATCTATACAGGAGTCTCTTCATACATAAATGCATTTTATCCTCATAGCTTCCCTAAATATATTCATTTGGAGCAATGAAGAGTGGCGATGGGTTGAATACAATCCTTCTCACGTATTAAATAGGTAGATGTTTTAAAATTCCTATCACAGCGAATGTGCACATATGTGGGTGTGGAACTAAATTATTCTGCATGCACAGTTGGCTAGGCAAAGCACAAATATCCATGGATAACTTGGATACACGATGCATGAATAATCTATGGATAACCTAGATGTGCAAAACTTAAGCCACGGATCTTAGCAGCAGCAGCATGTTCAACCAGTGAAACTAATCAGTATCCGCTATAACCTTCTGGGCCAATTAAAATAGATTATTTTGAGCAGTTTATAAAGGGTCTTTTTGGATCCTTATAATAACGTCTTCTCATGTGACAAAATAAAAGTAGTGTAATGTAGAGCCGGGGTGAGGGGTGGGGGCGGGGAGGGGAAGTAATGTTTTACACTTAGTCATATGTTGAGTAAAGAAATGTTTTCACGCCTGTAGTTTATTTGTTGCAGGCCATTTGGAGTGTAGGTTAACTGAAAACTCATTTTATGCAGTCAGTTTGAAAGCACAGTTAATAATTTATATTTGAAAACATTCATCATATATGAGAAACAAATTAGCCCAAGAGCTCCCCAACCCGCACTTCATCTGTTCAGTGAAGAGCCTGTTGGCATCAGTTCCTGTGGATGGTTTGCAGAAGACCATCCTCTTAAATCCCTAGCAATCACTGGATATCCTCCAGAATCAGTCTTAATTTAAGCTTGAAGGAGAATTAAAGCAGAGGTTCCCTGAAGCTCCAAAGCTCTGAGCTATTTAATCACTACTTTGGCTCTGCCCAGAGCAATCAGCCCATCAGAGCAGTGACTTATTCCTGGGTGAGCTGAGTCTGGTGTGGACCTGGGTGGGATGAGAGCTTAATTATATAGCCTTTTCCACAGCAGGAACAACCGGTATATTTAGATCTTCTGTACTGCCTGAGATCATATTTGATCTACTGACCTGAAGATGAAAACTTTCAATATGAATTGCTGAATTATGTAATGCCTAACCTCTCCTTTTCACTCCATCTCTTTACATTCTTTATTGGTGGAGGATAAGACCTCATCTTAAATACCTCGGGTATGTTTATTCCATTGAAATGGGATGGTTTTTCTTTTTGGCGCTGTTTTCCTTACATCTGACATTACCTTAGTTTCTTTTTGAATGTGAACTGGTTAAACCTCCTGATTTTAGGTCAATACCTGTGTTGATACTGGAGGTCAGCTAGTTCAAGTCGTGTATTTGTCAGGTAAATATATTCCTTCAATGTTTAATAATACTGGTACCTGGCCACCCTGAAAATTCTGGCACAGGTTATTAAGAGGCATATGTTAATTTCGCAACATAGTACACTGATATTCTGTACAACAGTCACAATCAATCTGATGTTATCTACTGAGATTGCAATTTGATCCATTGTAATTTGAACTTTATTTTTGATTTATAATAAAAGCAGCATCTCATATAGACCAGGTTCTGTCCTAAACAACTTATTCGTATCATTTAAATCCCCACAAAAAGTTCTATGAGATAAATTGCCATCTCTTTTTTTTTTTTTTTTAATTTTTTTTTCAATGTTTTTTATTTATTTTTGGGACAGAGAGAGACAGAGCATGAACGGGGGAGGGGCAGAGAGAGAGGGAGACACAGAATCGGAAACAGGCTCCAGGCTCTGAGCCATCAGCCCAGAGCCCGACGCGGGGCTCGAACTCACGGACTGCGAGATCGTGACCTGGCTGAAGTCGGAGGCTTAACCGACTGTGCCACCCAGGCGCCCCGTTTGCCATCTCTTTTTAATAAATCTGAAAGACAAGACTTTGACTTCATAATTTGTTTAGGCCTAGAAAGTGATAGACCATATAATGAAAACCAGGTCAGCCAGCATTCAAAGTCCAAAGATCTTAATCCATAGTATATACTACACACACACACACACACACACACACACACACACACACAATCTTACTAAAAGTGGTGAAAGTATTTAGGTAGTCTTTGAAATAGTTGACTTCTCTGAAAATGGAAATGTATTTTCTATGAATCTGAGATAATCCATCCAGAGTTTAACACTTTAACTATAATCCTTTATATGAAGAATCAGATCTTCAATGGAGTTAACTTTTGTCAGAATTTATGATAATCTGACAGTGTCCACTACAGCTAAAGTGATAATGTATACCAAAGAACTTTATTCTGTATTTGTAAAATTCTTTGTCAAAGGTGAAGCTACAATTTTATAACAAATATGATACTGGGATCCATTATTTCACACATTGTCAAATAGAAATCCCAGTGAATATTTTATTCATGAGATTTCTCAATATAAATTTTTAGGATATTAAGCAGTCTAAGTATTTTCAGAAGTAGATGCATGCAGAAACAGTAACAGGAATATAATTTTAGATTTAGGCTATTTTCACATTAGCTCTGTAGCACAGACTTTAGAGCATGCTTTAAATGTAGTACTTGTAAAAACACATATCAAAAATGAAATAAGGTGGTGTCTACACCCACACTTGAATGGAGAATTCCCACAAGCATTCTGAAATGTCCACATAGTTGGACATTTTCTCCCATGCATAATTATTTTTTAATTCCATCAACTTTACACTCTGATTGTCTTTTCTGTAACAAAGGGTCCTAGAAGAATTAGGTGTGTGTGCAACTTGACATCTTTTCTACGTTTATATTTACCTGTCCTCTTTTCTGTATATCTATTGTACCTCTTTAAAAAATTTTTTTTTAATATTTTTCAGAGAGAGAGAGGGGGACAGAGCGTGAGTGGGGGAGAGGCAGAGAGAGAGGGAGACACAGAATCCAAGGCAGGCTCCAGGCTCTCAGCTGTCAGCACAGAGCCCGTCATGTTGCGGGGCTGGAACCGACCAACGGGGAGATCATGACCTGAGCTGCAGTCAGCTGCTTAACCGACCGAGCCACCCAGGTGCCCTATTGTCTCTCTTTTTGTATGTAAGTGTTCACATACACTAAAGAAAAGTGGGCACGTGAAATCCCTGGTGCTTCTGATCCCTGGTACAGGCCGTGGGTGCAGACTTGGCCCAATTTCCACCTTGATGACTGTCTTCAGGACCCAAAAGAACTGGAGCTTTTAAAGCTTTCGCATCGTCTCATCTTACTTTGTGTACATACTCCACCAAAATAGTGTCTGATAAAAGGTTATCCCATGAAGTAGCTGGATTCAGAAATTAACACTGCTGGACACATTCCTGTCTGGGAGGACTCTCAGGCCTTGATACAGCAATAACCAGTCTGACTGCCTTTAAGAAACACTAACTGCAGATTTTCCACCCAACCTGAAGCAGTCTATCTTGGGAATTGTGTGTTTACAGCTAATTGCATGCAGCCAGGTACAAGCCGGGTGGTTGGGCTGAATTCACATGATCAGCCAAAGGGGAGTTAAACATTTGTGTTGTTGAAGAAAAGGTCGTGCTGATATGTTGATGTAACAAACTTTTCAATATTTATCCAAAAAATATGTTTGTGTAATTGGACTATTCATTTCAGCCCAGTCATGTGACTTCCTGTATCCTTCACCCCTTTGGAAACAGAAAGAAAAACTGAAAGCCTAACGCTTAGTTATCATACTCTATTATTTCATTTTAATTATGTAACAATTTAATTATGGCTCGTGTTAGCAGTAGGATTCTTAAAAACTGCTACTTTTAGAAAGTAGATTATGATTTTCCCCTAAGCCATTTGCTTATTCCTGTCGTCACTCCTCTATTATTCTAACACTTGAGGTTCTGATAAAAGATGTATTTTTAAGTGTTCTTGTCCTTGGAAAAATATCAGTAGGCTCCCAGTGAATCTCTTAAAGCAGTGAAACTGCATTCATATTTTGCATTAAAATGACAGATGAAAGGAGACAGACACCGATGCGGTCTAGGAGCAAGGCAGTCAGGTGCTTAGTAAGGATTATGTTTGCTAATTTAAAAAGGAGGAGGGGGAAAAAAAGGGGGCTTTGCACATCATCGGTCTAAAAACAGGAACAGAAGCACTGTTGAATTCAAGTTGTGTCATTTATTCCATCACAGCCGTGCGTGAGCCACCTTCCCTCCTCCTCTACTTTATTCTTCCATTTCCTCAGTTTCCGCCCACATGGATTGTTGCTACCACCTAGTCTCCTCCAAGGGAGGTAGGAGGGTGGACTGGCAGCTTCAGCTCCCCGGACAGCTGGTGCAGCTACAGTTCTAGAAATCAGCTCACCGAGAGTGCTAGATATCGTGCAAGCGCGCACATTACACACTGTGCTGACATACTTGCAGTTCCATATTTTAAGTTCTGTGATTACAAATGTTTCACGGGCTAGTAAGATCACCCACAGGAAAACGTTGGTAGGAACTACATTTCAGAATGGTTTTTAAATGCTTTTTTTTTTTTTCCTTTCTAAAAATTAGGTCAGGATTGAGAGACTGTTCACTTGTAATAGGATAATGGTAGAGAGCTGTTTACTTCTAAGACTTTTGGATCAAGGTTTTAAGGACAGCAATTAAAAATGTATCCGTGGCAGAGTAAGGATGCACACTGATAGTACAAAGGATGTGCCTGTATTTTCTTTTCCTACACTTCTGATGTGGACGAGGCTCCCTGCGCCATCCTTTCCAAGGGCCTTTGAAAGGCATTCTTCCAGGTGCAAAGTGCCTTCCGCCAGCCTAAAAGGTGTGATAGGAAAATAACAAGGACGATTGCTAACAAACACCAGAATGAGTTCTGACCTTCTAAGAAATCGCCCTGGGAGCCTGTACATTAATTATAGGGATGCTACCACAGCTTGAAACACTTTTGGAACTCCTCACCTGAAATTGTTCAGAGAGCCTGTTTTACAAACCAGCCAAGAAAATGAGTTTCATTACCTGGTAGTCACATGTTGTCTATTCTCACTGCCACGAGCCCACTCAAGAGGAGTTTAAAAACTGAGATGTTTCATAACCAGTTTGAATTTGGATTGGTTACCATTGGTCACCAGTGGAACTTACCAGTTTCTGATTTTTTAAAAAATAGAATCTCTCAATTCAAGTATTCATAAACTGCTTATTGAATTTCAACAAGCAGTTCATGAATTGTTCAGCATCTAGCAAGACTGATTTGATAATATCTAGACCATTTCCATAGAAATAGGCTTATTAGTATTACTAAGTTTCACAATTTTCATATGGCAAGTCAAAAGAAAATAGTATTTTAAGAACTCGTGAAGAAGTTCATGAGTTTTCAGAAGTTCTAGAAAATGAGACTCACCCTGGGGTGAAAACTGACACAGTGAACTACGGGGTGCCTGGGTGGCTCAGTCGGTTAAGCGGCTGACTTCGGCTCAGGTCATGATCTCGCGGTCTGTGTGTTTGAGCCCCGCGTTGGGCTCTGTGCTGACAGCTCAGAGCCTGGAGCCTGTTTTGGATTCTGTGTCTCCCTCTCTCTGACCCTTCCCTGTTCATGCTCTGTCTCTCCCTGTCTCAAAAATAAATAAAAAACGTTAAAAAAGTTTTTTTTTATAAAAAAAAGAAAACTGACACAGTGAACTATATACACTTCAAAAGGATGGAATGTAAAAACCTGAAAAGACCATCATTAAAAATAAAAATAATGGCTTTGTGAATTTGACTATAAAAACCAGTAGAGGAAAATAATTTTTTTTCAGTTTTGTAACTCAATTATAGCAGCTATAAATAAAGTCCTTATTTGGACTTGGATTGTTTAAAAACAATCCAAACACTATTTCGCTATTTGTATGGTTTCTTTTATTTTTTCCAAAATTTTATATATGCTTCTTTTTTTTAAAGTTTGTTTATTTATTTATTGAGAGAGAGAGAGAGAGAGAGAGAGGAAGGGAGGGAGGGAGGGAAAGAAATAATCCCAAGTAAACTCTGAACTGTCAGCATGGAGCTGGATGCAGGGCTTGAACCCACAAACCCATGAGATCATGACCTGAGCCGAAACCAAGAGTCAAACACTTAAGTGAATGAGCCACCCAGGTGCCCCAAATTTATATATGCTTCCTAAAAAGCTTATGCTTATTATTATATTATTATTATATATATTTATACTTATATATAATTATATTATGATATTATTACATATATAAGTATTATTATATATGCTTCTTAAAAATTATGATTATTAAGTAACGATTAAAGGCAACTAAACACAAAATTTTTAAAGCCAGGTTCACTGAAGTACCAATGAATGTAAAATTGCTCATAAAATTAGTAAATTACTCTAAATAATACTCTAAAACACTGTCACTATTATCAAACAGATATCGTTCTAATTAAGCAAAAAAAAAAAAATTAACAAAAAATTTAAAAGCATTTACAGTAGGTCATGAATGCGTTATATTCCAAACGTTTATATACTAAAGTTGCAAAATTGAACTCACAGTATAGCCCCGGTATGGAGGGGGAAATTATTTGCTTGATCTGTATTTGATCTGAGTTGTATTTGATCTGTATTTGATCTCCTGAGCACCTACTTGATATTTCCTAGGGAGTTACCAGGCAGGAGTGTATGTGTGGTGGAGGGGATATCTAGCCAAATACATAAAATCGTTCAAACTTTCAACATGATTTAAGCAATTTCACCCAATCATGATTAATTTCTGCAAAAAATAAGGAAATTTATATTTCTTTGTATTTTACCTTTCTCCTCAGTAACCACCTTCGTCTAGTGGGGAAAGGCATGGCCAAACCCAATTTTAACTGATACAGAGACCATATGCAAAAACCTACCTAAAACTCAAGGGCTTTCCCACCACGCCCCCTACTGCCCGACTGGAGTATGACATGCTATGATTGTTTTCATTCTCCCCTTGTTTTTGTTCACCTGGTGATGGTTTCTGTTAGTAAAGGTATAATAGAAGTACTTGCTTCGCACTGGGATTTGACACCTTGTAGTAGAAAAAAATGAGACCTCAGTTACTCTTTCTATAATTATTCCAAATATTTCAACAGTCTAATCTTGCATTTATCACCCTTTCATTATCTCACGTTCAACTCTCTTTAGGATATTGCTGCTCAAAACGTGGAACATAAGCAGCAGCATCTGCATCACTTGGAAGTTTGTAAGAAACAAAGAATCCCAGACACATTTTAGACCTCTGGAATAAAAGCTTGAATTTTAACAATATGACCAAGTGAATCTTATGCACCTTAATGTTTACAATATACTACACAAGAAGACAGAAAAATCTAGATATGAATTTTGGTTCTCCCTTTATGACATTGGCCAACTACAGATTGGCCTATTCCCTATGCAAAAAATTGGAGTAACAATAGGTTTCTATGTTTTTAGGCATACATTTTGGCACTTAACAACGTTTCTTCCACTCCTTTCCCTAGTAACCAAAGTAGTCCTCAATGTCCTATTGGGGATCCACCTAATGTCCTATTGTGGATATAATCTATGTGACAAAACTATCTGTGCTTCATAGTCAAAACTGAGCTGATGTCTAACTTGGCACTGTCTCTTATAAGATTTCGATGGAGATTAAATGCCATAATTAAAGTGAAAATGTTCAGCAGTTTTTCTGGAAATAGTAAGAATTCAGTGTTTCCCTAATGAAAAAGAATTTGCTCTAAAACAGTTAAGGCAAATGAATGCTATATTATGTTGTCTGTCTAAAACAAATAGAATCTGGTTCTAAGATCTAACTCATTGATCAGAGTTTGATGAGATTCTCAAAGTCACATTTATTTTCTAGAAGGCAGGGATAGCAGTTAGTCTTCAGCATATATTGGCCGCAAAGACCTTCAGGACTCAAGTATTTGATTTCTTATTAATCCGGACACACTGGTTTTCATTCTCCTTTCTTTCCCTCTTCCAATTATTTTCATTCTCATTCATTAATTGAATCTCTTACCCCTTCAAAGTTTCTGGTTTCAATTAGACAAAAACAAACTCAAGAAATTAACTCATGAGTAAATAAATTCCTGGCACTAAATAATCTTCTCATAAATAATCATATTTGAAAAGAAAATATTTCTTAATCCAGATGAAGTTTTATTTTAATTGTTGTGATATACACACATAAGGTACATTCTTTTGTTTAAAAAATTTTTTGAGAGCCTACTATGCACTAAGAACTTTTCTAGGCAATGGGGATTTATCAGCTTAAAAACAGACAAAAAGCCCTGCAGGAATATCTGGACATCTATATTCAAAAAATACAAATGTAAATATAGACCTTAAATACTTCACAAAAATTAACTCAAAATAGATCACAGACATAGATGTAAAATACAAAACTATAAAATCCGTAGAAAATAACACCTAAAAAGTCCAGATGCCCTCTGGTTTGGCAATGACTTTTTAAACACAACACCAGAAAGTATGATCCATGAAAAAAAAAAAAAAAAAAAACAACTGATGAATAAAATGGACTTCATTTAAATTTTAACATTCTACTTTTTGAAAGATACTATCAAGATAATGAAAAGACAAGCCACAAACTAGAAGAAACTATTTGTAGAAGAAACAACTGATGAAGGACTGTTATCCTAAATATATAAAGAACACTTACAACTCAGTACACAACCAGTTAAATAATGGGGCCAAAGATCTTAACAAATACCTCACCGAAAAAGATACAGCAACATCGCCAACAAGCATATGCTCCACATCATATATCAAATTAAAATGATGAGATACCACTAGAAACTTATTAGAATGGCCAAAATTCATAACACAGACAATACCAAATACTGGCGAGGATACAGAGCAACAGGAACTCTCACTCATTGCTGGTAAGAATGTAAAATCGTACAGCCACTTTGGAAGGAATTTTGGTAGTTCTTTAAAAACTGACCATATTATTACCATATGATTTAGCAATCACACTTCTTAATATTTACCGAAAGGAGTTTAATATTTATGTTCACACAAAAACCTGCACTAAAATGTTTATGGCAGATTTATCATTGCCAAAACTTGGAAACAATGAAGATATCCTTTAGCAGGTGGATGGCTAAATAAACCATGGTACATCTAGACAATGGAATATTGTTCAGTGCTAAGAAAAACAAAAAACTATCAAGCCATGAAAAAACACACAGGAAATTTAAGTACATATAACTAAGTCAAAGAAACCAATCTGAAAGACTCCAAAGTGTCTAATTCCAAATATATGACATTCTGACAAATGTAAAACTATGGACATAATAAAAAGAACAGGGCTTCCAGAGGTTGGGGTTGGGAGAGATCTATAGGCAGAACACAGAAGACTTTTAGGGCAGTTAAAATACTCTATATGATACCATAATGGATACATGTTATTACACCTTTGTTGAAATCCACAGAATGTACACCCCAAGAGTGAACTGTAATGTAAACTATGGACTTGGGTGATTTTGATGTGTGAAATGTAATATAAATTAAGGACTTTAGTGATTTTGATGTGTCAATGTAGTTTCATCAATTTTAACAAATGTGCCATTCTTGTGAGGGATGTTGATAATGAAAAAGTCTGGGCATGTGTGGGGATGGAATGTATTTGGGAAATCTCTTACACTTCTACTAATTTTATTGTGAACCTAAAACTACTCTCTAAAAAAAACAAAAAAACAAAAAAACAAAAACTAAAGAAAAAGGCTTGCTCTCATGTTCTAGTGAAACAAAATTTAAAAAAAATGAGCAAATATATATTAGATGGTGGTAAATTATATGTAACTAACTAAGCCAGGTAGAAGGAGACGGGTTATGTAGAAGTTGAAGTGTTAAATGGGTCAGTCAGTAAGAAGAGGTCTTATTAAGGAGACCGCTTTTGACATAGATGTGGAAGATGTGAGGGATTGATCCACACAGATGTCAGATGGGAGTGAATTTCAACTTTGATATTTCCAATTTAAAGGTCTGAAGTTGGAAATGGACCTGGCTTGTTTCAGAACATCAAGAAGGCTAGCATGTCTGAAGCAGTATACAGGGTGGAGAGTAGAAATATGGTTAGGTCACTTTGGGAAATATAACAGATAAGGTCAGGTCTCATGTCAGTAACTCACAGGAACATGACTCAGAGACATAAGACAACAAAGGTTTATTTTTCACTCCTGCTGCATTCACATTTCAGGTCAACTGAGAGCTCCATTTTACCTTCAAAGATACATATGTACATAACTACCATAATTTTCAGCTTATATGAGCATAGCTATTTTGTGCATTTAGTGCACAAAACAACAGAAAGAAAGAAACTGTTAAAAGAACAAATGATAGTAAAATGCAGGAGTTGGGGATACTAAAAATGTAGAGTTTTAGAATACCTTCAAACTTGTTATTGTCAACTTAAAATAGACTGCTACAAATATATGTTGTTATACATAGCCTCATGGCAACCACAAATCAAAAACCTACAGTAGGTACACAAAAGATGAAGAGAAAGGAATCTAAGCATACAACTAAAGAAAATCATCAAACCACTAAAGAAAGCAAGAGAAGGAACAAGGAGGAAGTATAAAACAGTCAGAAAACGATTTTTAAAATGGCAATAAGTGCATACCTATCAATAATTACTTTAAATGTAAATAGACTAAGTTTTCAATCAAAAGATATAGAGTGGGCAACACTCGCACAACAAGTTACTCACAATCCAATGGTTTACTGTATATACAAAATATTCCATCTGAAAGCAATAGAATACACATTATTCTCAAGTGTGCATGGAATATTCTCCAGGTAGATCATGTATTAGGCCATGGATTGAGTATTAATACATTTAAAATTGAACTCATATCAAGATTCTTTTCTGATCACCATGGTATGAAACTAGAAATCCATTACAAGAAGAAAACTGGAAAATTATTATACATGTGGAAATTAAACAACGTGCTACTGAGCAACAATGGGTCAAAGGATAAATCAAAAGAGAAAAAATACCTTGAAACAATGAAAATGGAAATATAACATGTTAAAAACTCCTTGGAGACAACAAAAGCAGTTCTAAGAGAGAAGTTCATTGTGTAAATGCTAACCTTGAGAAAGGACAATAATCTTGCAAACAAAAACAAAAACACCTGTAGGGACTAGGAAAAAAGAAGTACAAGCAAAGCCCAAAAGATAGCACAATAAAGAAAATAACAAGACCACGGCAGAAATAAATGAAATAGAGACTTAAAAGACAATATAATATATACATCCAAGAACTGGTTTTTGAAAGATAAAAACAATTAACAAACCTTTAGACTCACCAAGAAAAAAAAAAGCAAGATACCTCAAATAAATAAAATTATAAAATAAAGAGGAAATGTTACAATTGATACTACAGAAAAACAAAGAATCATAAGAGACTGTTAAGAAAATTATATGCCAACAAATTGGACAACCAAGAAAAAAAATGGTTAAGTTCCTAAAAACATACAACCTACCAAGATTGAATCAAGACAAAATAGAAAATACAAATAGATGGATTACTAGTAAGGAGATTCAATCAGAAATCAAAACCCTTTCAACAAACAAAAGCCTAAGACCAGATGGGTTCGCTGGTGATTTCTACTCAACAAAGAAGAATTAGTACCAGTCCTTTGCAAACTTCCAAACTGAGAGCAAATCATTCCAAACTTCTATTATGAGGCCAATATCACCCTGATAACAAAACAAGGCAAGGAATCCACAAGAAAATTACAGGTGAATATTCCTGATGAACATAGATGCAAAAACTGTCAAAAATATTAGCAAAGTGAATTCAATATTACATCAATAATATCATACACCATGCTCAAGTGGAGTTTATTCCAAAGATCTAAGTGTGGTTCTACATTGGCAAATCAGTCATCATGAGATACCACATTAACTAAACGAAGGATAAAAAATCATATGATCTTCTCAATAGATGCAGACAAAGAATTTGACAAAATTCATCATGATTTATGATTTAAAAACTCTCAACAAAGTGAGTATAGAGGAAACATACCCCAAAATAATAAGATGAGTGTAGAGGGAACATACCTCAACATAACAAAGGCTATATATGGTAAGCCCACAGCCAACATCATCTTCAAAGTTCAAAACCTGAAAGCTTTTCCTCTAAAATTAAGAAGACGACAAGGCCTACTCTTGCCACTTTTATTCAACCAACTATTCGAAGTCTTAGCTACAGCAGTTGAAAGAAAGACAAAGAGGAGAAGAAATGGTATCCAAATTGGAAAGAAAACTGTCATTATCTTCAGATAACATAAAAAGAAAACCCTAAACACTCCTTCAAAACACTGTTATAACTAATCAACAAATTCAATAAAGTTGCAAGGTACAAAATCAATATACAAAAACCTGTTACATTTCTATATGCTAGTAATGAAGTGTCAGAAAGAAATGAAGAAAACAATCTCATGTACAATTCCATCAAAAAATAAAATACCTAGAAATAAATTTAACTAAGTCAAAGATCTGTGCACTGAAAATAGCCATTAATGAAAGAAATTGAAAACACAAATGGGATGATATTTCATGTTTATGAATTACAAGAATTAATATTGTTAAAATGTCCCTACTACCCATAGCAGTCTATTGATTCAATGCAATTTCTAACAAAATTCCAATGGCATTGAGTTCCCATTAAAGACGATGGTGCAGGAATACACTGAACTCATCCACCCCACAGAACACAGCAAATTACACCTATTAACAGAACAAATACTCTTGAAGAAGAACCGAGGGCTAAATTAACAGCTAAATGACTAACAGAAGATAGAATGGCAAGAGAATAGCAAGAAAGAGAGGGACACAGTAAAAAAAGGGAATTCTCATCCCCAATATGCAAACAGCAGTGGGGAGGAATAGCACTAAGTGACCAGGACAGATCCCTCTCTGTCTTGGGCATGGAAAACAAGCCATGGTTTAAAGAGACATAAGCGTAAAAAAGAGACAGCACTACAAGTCTGCCAAGTGGCAGGGGAACTGCAGGAAAGCTCTCCTGGAGAGACTAGAGAACAACATGGTTCATGTTTCCACCTTACCTTAAAAGCCTAGAATGAACAGGGTCTGGACACCAAAATTAGTGAGTCCAGTTGTCTCTGAACTTGCAACATTAGTGATCCCAGTGTCCACATGCCTACACCAGAGCTACTCATGCTAGGGTTAAAAAAAAAAAAAAAAGCCACAGTTTAAGAGGGCTGAGAACTCTCTTCTTTCCACCTTAAAAACCCAAACTGGAACAGGGTCTGGATGCCATAAGGGATGGGTTTAGATGCCATAACAGGAGGATCCTTACAGTATAACTGGTGAATCCAGATATAAATGGTGAGTCATCACAGGAAACATGCAACCTCAGAAAACCCATGGTCCTCAAGCACACATCAGCCCTGGTAATAATATATGAAACACCCAAAAGTAACATCATCCTCAATAGTGAAAACTGAGGGCTTTCTCTCAAAGGTCAGGAACAAGGTCCAATCTTGCCATTTTTTATTAAACCTCGTACTATAAGTCCTAACAACAGTGATCAGACAAGAAAATAAATAAGAGGCATCCATATAGGTAAAAAATAAGTTAAATTGTTACTATTTCCAGACAACATGATACCATACATAGAAATCTTAAAGACTCCACCAAAAAAGCTACTAGAAGTAAAAAATGAATTCAGAAAGTAGTATAATACCAAACGAATACCCAGAAATTGGCAGTGTTTCTATATATTAACCACAAAGGTGTAAAAAGAGAAATTAAAAAGCAAAACCCACCATTTAGAACTGCACCAAAACAATAGAGTCCCCAGGAATAAACTTAACCAAAAAAGGTGATAGACTGGTACTCTGAGAACTATAAAACATTAATAAAAAAATTGAAGATGACGCAAATGGAAAGATATGCTATGCACATGGCTTAGAAGAATTAATACTGTCAAAATGTCCTGATTACCCAAAGCAATCTACAGATTCAGTGCAATCCCTATCAAAATGCCAACAGCATTTTTCACAGAACTAGAACAAATAATACTAACATTTGTATGGAAACATAGAAAATCTTGAATAGCCAAATTAATCCTGAGAATGAAGATCAAAGTTGGAAGTACCACAATTCCAGATTTCAAGGTATACTACAAAACTGTAGTAATTAAAATAGTATGGTACTGGCACAAAAATAGACACAAAGATCAATGGAACAGAATAGAGAACCCAGAGCTAAACCCACATGTGTATGATCAATTAATCTATGGCAAAGGAGGCAAGCATATATAATGGAGGGAGGGGCGCCTGTATGGCTCAGTTGGTTAAGTGGCCGACTTCAGCTCACGTAATCATCTCACGGTTTGTGAGTTAGAGCCCCATGTCAGGCTCTGTGCTGACAGCTTGGAGGCTGGAATCTACTTCAGATTCTGTGTCTCCCTCTCTCTCTGCCCCTTCCCATCTTGCACTCTGTGTCTGTCTCTCAAAAATAAAATAAACAAACGTTAAAAAATTTTTAAAAAAGAGTATGTAATGGGGAAAAGACAGTGTTTTCAACAAATGATGCTAGGAAAACTGGATAGCTACACGCAAAAGAATGAGACTGGACTACCATAACCCTATGCAAAAATAAACCAAAATGTATTAAAGAACTAAATGTGAAAACTGAAACCATAAAAATCATAGAAGAGAACATAGACAGTAATTTATTTTATGACATCAGCCATAGCAACATTTTCTAGGTAGGTCTCCTAAGGCAAGGAAAATAAAAGTAAAAATAAACTATTATCTCAAAATAAAAAGCTTTTTGCACAGTGAAGGAAATCATTAAGAAAATAAAAGACAAGCTACTGAATGGGAGAAGACATTGACAAATGACATTTCCTATAAAGGGTTAGTATCCAAACTATTTAAAGAACTTATACAACTCAACACCAAGAAACCAAGCGATCCTATCAAAAAATGGGCAGCAGGGCTCCTGGGTGGCTCAGTTGGTTAAGCATCCAACTTTGGCTCAGGTCATGATTTCATGGTTCCAAAGTTTAAGACCTGCATCGGGCTCGGGGCTGACAGCTTGGAGCTCAGAGCCTGGAGCCTGCTTCAGATTCTGTGTCTCCCTCTTTCTCTCTGCCCCTCCCTTGCTCATGCTCTCTCTCAAAAATAAACATTAAAGAATTTTTGTTTTAAATGGATAGAGGACCTGAGTAGACAATTTTCCAAAGAAGACCAAGAGAGATGGCCAAGAGACCATGAAAAGATGATCAACAGAACGCATCATGAGGGAAATTCAGATCAAAACCACAAGAAATATCAACTCACGTCTATTAGAATGCCTAAAATCTAAGAAAACAAGAAACAACAAGTGCTGGTGAGGATGTAGCAAAAAGGAACCTTGTGCATTGCTGGTGGAAACATAAACTGGTATAGCCACTGTGGAAAACAGTATGGAGTTTCCTCAAAAAATTAAAAAAAGAAATACTATATGATCCACTAATTCCACTTTTGAGTATTTACCCAGGGAAACCACAAATACTGATTTGAAAATATTTACGTCCCCCTATGTTTATTACAGTATTATTTACTATAGCCAAGACATGGAAGCAAGCAACCTAAGTGTCCATCAGTAGATGAATGTATAAGGAAACTGGGGCATATATACACAATGGAATATCACATAGCCATATAAAAGGATGAGACTGTGCCTTTGAGGGAATTGAAGGTACCATGCTAAGGGAAATAAGTCAGACTGAGAAGGACAATTACGACATTATTCCACTCATAAATGGAATATAAAAAGAATGAACAAAAAAGCAGTATCAGAACTATAAATACAGAGAACAAACTGATGGTTGCCAGAAGGGAGGTTGGACAAAATGTGTGAAGACAGAGGGAGATACAGGCCTCCACTTATGGAGTAAGTCATAGGAATAAAAATCAGACCATAAGAAATGTAGTCAGTGATATTTTAATAATGATATAATGGGACAGGTGGTAGCTATATTTGTGGTGGACATAGCATAATATATAAAGTGGTCAAATCACTAAGTTGTATATGTGAAACTAATACAACATTGTGTATCAACAATACTCAAAAAATATGCAATGGAATTTTTCAAAGACAAAGTCAATCAAAATTTGTATAGAACCTGAAAAGACTTTAACTAACCAAGTCAATCTTAAGAAGAAGAAGAAGAAGAAGAAGAAGAAGAAGAAGAAGAAGAAGAAGTAGTAGTAGTAGTAGTAGTCTGGAGAAGGAGAAGAAGAAGAAGAAAGATGGAGGAGGAGGAGGAGGACGACGACGACAACGATGGAAAGAAAGAAAAAGAAAGGAGAACAAAGAACAACAGCAACAACAAAGCTGGAGATCTCATGGTCCTGGATTTCAAACTCTATTACAAAGCTATCATAATCAAAACAGGATGGTACTGGCATAAAAACAGAGACAAAGATCAGTGGAATTGAAAGAATCTAGAAATAAACCTATGCCTATATGGTCAATTAATTTACAATAAAGAAGCCAAGAATGTACAATAGGGAAATTACAGGGTATTCTATAAATGGTGCTAAGAAAAATGGACAGCCATATGCAACAGAATGAAACTTGAACATACACAAAAGTTAACTCAAAGTAGATTAATGACTGAATGTAAGACCTGAAACCATAAATCTACTAAAAGAAAACATATAGGTGGTAAGCTCCTTGACATGTGGCCCTCCAAATACACATAGTGTGTTTACTGGTGAGTTCTAAACCCTAATCCTGGTATTTTTTACATATTCAGACTACTCAAAATTTTTCTTTGTGCAGAGTTTTTCCTTGCTTTCTTAATCTTTTGCCTTATGTAGCTTTAAAATTTGTCAAATATCTTCAATGAAAACTGACATAGTATTGATATTAGTTCTCTGCATAATCCACCTTATTGAAATCATGGTCTGTAGTTGTTGTTGTTGTTATTATTATTATTATTATTATTATTATTTTCTATCCTCATATAGCTTCCAAAAGCTATGGTCCTTCTCTAAGTATTAGTAGAGGCCTTTTCCCTGGATCCATTCTGTGATCACGAGTCTCCTGTCCTTTGTGTAGAATCTGATGGAAATAAGTAACTATAAAATATTGGTTTGCTTAATCTAACAACACTGTTTCTCAGAGATTGTGTCCTCTAACTACTCAGTAGTGCTCTAAAGCTTATAATACTTTAAACTTTTTTTTTTTTTTAATCAGGCTTCTCTTTTGGTTCTGATGGATATTCATCTGTTATAAGCTACCGTATCTTAGCAAAATTATTAGTTCATTTACATGGCACATTTTCTAGTTTAAAAATTTACATTTTGTCTTCTCTTTCTAGATTGTAAACCTCATGGAAGCAAAGAGCTTATCTGTGTTGTTATCACTGTATCCCAAATGTCTGTAATCAGTAATTGTCACCTATTAGGAACTCAATAAATTTGTATTGAACAAATGAATATACAGTGACCACATAAAATACCATGTCACAGATAAACACCATCTCCTTCTTTCTTTCCTTCTATTGTCACAGTAGATAAGGCTCAGAGAATAAAGCTCTCTTATGTGGGAATGAGCAAAACAATGTTGAATTTACTTCCTCTATCAGATTTTATTTCATTTACCAATTTTTTACTTTCTTGCTTGTTTCAAAAATGGAATGGCACACTCTTTGTGAAAGAGCTTTTAAGCCTCGCAGTAGAGTCAACCATCAGTTGTTCTTCTCCGTATCATTGAATAACAAACACACTATGCATTCATTGAAAAGTCCAAGTTAATCAGGAAAATAAAAATCAAAGCTAATGAGTTAAATATCTCTTTCTGGTTTCTACCAGTGATATCCATTTTTTTCCATCTAATATTTCAACTCACTTTTGCTTAGGCCATAGAAATAGAGGAAGAACTGTTTTGTAATGACTGAATCAGACCAGTGGTCCCCTCGTAAGGGAGAAAAATTGGTTCAGCCATTCTGAGTCGTCCATTGGATTTTATAAAACAAAAGCCCTATTTAGTGGCACTTGAAAGATTTCTGATTTTGATTATGATGGGCAATCACAGTAGACAGTATTTAGAAATTCAAAACATAATTCTTGATTTATGTGTTTTCAGCTTAGGTCATTGACAATCAGTGAAGAAGGAATAGTTGTCCATCACAGACATAGACTTGAGTAATCTGTATTATACAGGATCAGTGTAAGAATTTATAATCATTTTATGTTTCTACTGATAAAGACAGCCCTTGAAGCAAAATCGATGTATCTAGACAACTATCAAGAGAAAAAGCCATTTTTATTTCCATTGGTTTAAATTGAAAATTAGTCAGATTATATGACCTAGGCATTCATAATTTCTAGCTTTTTTACAAATTAATTTTGAAATAAAAAAATTAATATGAAACTAGGACTTTCATTGACACTTTCAGAATCTTCTCTCATTAAAAATATACTAAGCTGAGGAGTGCCTGGGTGGTTAAGTCGGTTGAGCATGCACTTCAGCTGGGGTCATGATCTCATGGTTTGTGAGTTAGAGCCCCACATTGGGCTTTGCTTCAGATTCTGTCTCCCTATCTCTCTGCCCCTCTCCTACTCATGCGGTCTCTCTCAAATAAATAAACATGAAAAAATATAAACTTTAATTAAAAAAAAAATTACTTTTCTGTATCAAGTCTTGAGTACTGTTTCTGAAAAACAATGTTCCAAGTATGTGTACAGGTAATATCATTGTAGTCCTCATTTTTAATATCTTTTGGGCTACCCAATCTTTGTCTAGAAAAATTTTTTAAATAAAAATATCATTTCCTCTTATCTAAAGTAAAAATGTCAAGCCATGTAAATTTTGGATGTAAATTGAAAAATATTTCACATATTTAGTATTTTTATTGCCTTACTATATATTTAACTACTGATATGCATTTAACAAAGTCCATTGTATTTCATATTTTACAGTATTCATATTTACCTTTGACTAATCATCTGTCATTAGTTATCTAAACTCATTTAAATATGCAGAGCTGGAAAATAAAACCTCCCCGTGCAGAATGCTTTAAAAAAATAATTTTAATGTGGCTAAAGTAGTTTTCTAAGTATATTTGTTTTTCATCAGAAATCTCATTTCCCAAGAATTTTCTTTCACCTAATGATTAAAGTAAAATTAGAGTAATCTTTTTTGGTTAGCATTTTTAATATGATAAAGGTAAAAATTATTACTAAATATTTTAAAGCCTCAGGCCAAAAGACACTGGAAACCTTAGCAGGCATGATATGTGTGGTTTTATAAGGGGATGGGAAATAATAACAATAATTGAAATTTAGTCCATGATGTATTTATAAAGATGAGTGTAATTTATTGAATAGTTTTGAAGCATATGAGAATGACTTAAAAAGGAGGAATAATGTTCACATGAAGAAAAATGAACACAGAGATATAGCAAAATGTTGATGACGAACTATTTCAATTCACTAGAGACAGTATAGTGTAAGTCGTTGCTTTGAATTGAAACACTAGAAACTTAAGCGAGGTAAAAGACATTTCCTAATAATGAGAGTTATTTATTACTGGAATGTGTTACTAAGAGATCTGTTGCAACTTCTACTTTCTCATGTGGGAACTAAAAATAGGATATCATAGAAAATCCCTGGCAGTAAAGGATATGTTTTCTCTTACTACGAAGAATAATCAGCGTATCAGCATATTTAAATGCAACTCTGAAAGAATTCTCACTAAAGTATGATTTTTAAATTTGATTTAATGTTTTATTAAGTCAATAAGCCACAAATCAGATATGTTGGCTATAACGTTTGGAAACCTGACATCATAGTCATAAATAATTACAGCAAACATGTTTTTTCTATCTGTGAGAACTTATGAGTAAGCAAAGTGCTTAGGTACAAAATAATCGTACCAAAATAAATAGCTGTCCTATACTACAACTATACAGCCAGTTTGTACAAAATGGTGCAGAAAACATTAAATATTCAGAAAAGTTTTAACAAGAGATATATGAAACTATATTGTAAAAATGATGAAAAATATAAACATGATAAGAGAAATCCAAAATGAATAGGCCTGTCATGAGCCTCTATAGGAATAAACAAATAATATAAATCTCCAAAATCTTTTCCAATGATTAGGGGCTTAAGGAATTTGAAGCAAAATCTCAAATGAGGAAATTTTATTTTTGCATGTATGACCTGGAATATTAACTAAATTAGATAAATAAGATTAGCTAAGCCATTTTAAAAAGGCACTGAGACTATCATGTCAGATATTAAAATGTACCATAAAATAAAATAATTAGAATTTCATTTGTGTGTAGTATAATGCAAACTTTCCATTTTTTAAAGATGCCTATGAAAAGATTAAAAAAAATACTATGTGGAAAAAATAGGACTAATAGTTAATTCACTGTTAGATCCTGTTAAAAGTTTCCAATAATCACAAAGCCAACGAAATTTCAATTAAAAACAAACTGGCAGGGGTGCCCAGTGGCTTAGTTGGTTAAGCGTCTGACTTTTGGTCTGGACTCAAGTCAAATTCCTGAGTTTGAGTCTTTGCATCCGGCTCTGCATTGATGGTAAGAGCCTGCTTGCGATTCTCTCTCTCCTCCACTCTCTCTGTCCCTTCCCAGTTCCTGTGCTCTCTCTCTCTCTCTCAAAATAAACAAACTTAAAAAGAATGCCACTATGACTTAGAAAGGATGCCAAAATTTCACCTAAATGAAAGAGACATGCCTTTTATTTTATCCAGTCATCTCATGCTTAGTTCAGAAGTGGAAGATTGTAACAAAAACAGTATCATAACATAATGTAACAAAAATAACATAGCAACTATATTGTGTGATTTTTTTTTTTCCACCAAAGAGTTTATTCAATCTCCTCAGTTCTTCTACAGGTATCTATTTTTATTATGTCTTTAGTTTACTGATCTAGTAATTGTTTTCTTGGTAAATATAAGAAAATATGCACACATACATTTATATATTTCTTACACAAAAGAGAGTCTACTATATTGTTTGACGTTTTGCTTTTTTCATTTCACATTTTATTTTGGAGATTGTTACATTTCAATTTATAGAAATATTCCTCATTCCATTTTGTAGCTGCATTATATTGATTGTGTAGACAAACCATAATTTATCCAATCAATACCAGACTGATAGACATTTGAGTCATTTCCAATAATTTGCCACTACAAATAATACCACAAAGAATAACTTTGTGCATAAATGATTTCATGATTTTGCTGATCTATATTAGGAATAGACTCCTAGAAGGGGGCTATTGAGTGAATTGGTAAATGCCTACAATTTTTCTAGAACTTGACACATTCTTCACTAGAAATGTTGTCATTTTGCATTCTCTTTGACAAATGTGTAAGTATTATTGTTTTCATATAAGTTTATTGTCAAATTTATGGATTTTTGCCAAAGAGCTAAGAAATATAATTTTAATATTTATTTTTATTATTATATATAAACTTGACCATCTATTCACATGTTTAGGACCATTTTTATTTCTTCCTTTCTGAACAGTTTGTTCATAAATTAGAAAAATTAGCTTTTTGGGGCGCCTGGGTGGCTCAGTCGGTTGAGCGTCCGACTTCGGCTCAGGTCACGATCTCACGGTTTGTGGGTTCAGGCCCCGCGTCGGGCTCTGGGATGATGGCTCAGAGCCTGGAGCCTGCTTCCGATTCTGTTCTGTGTCCCCCTCTCTCTCTCTGCCCCTCCCTCATTCATGCTCTCTCTCTGTCTCAAAAATAAACATAAAAAAAAATTAAAAAAAAAAAAAAGAAAAATTAGCTTTTTGTGTATAGGTCTCAAGTATTTCCCAGTATGTAATTGTAATTTGTATATTTTTAGTATTTCCTAGAATGAAAGTTTTAATGTACTCAAATCTAGTAATGTTTTGAATCATAATCAAAATTTTTCCTTTTCTCTGGTTATAAAAAAACTTACCAAACTTCTTTGAGCACATGGAAGTTTAAGTTTCCACATTTTTATCTCTGCAACTTGTTTTGTGGTATGGTGTGAGATACAGACCTCCTTTTATCTCTTATTAAATGACTGTTCACAACAATACTTAGTAAAAAGTCCCTATTTCCCCACGTATTCGGAAATGTTTTAATTTCTGATAGGGCTATATACCCTAATATTCCTCTTTTTTTGTGGGGTTTCCTTGTAATCCTTGTGTACTTTATATATGGATTTTACAACATAAAAATATGCCTATAGATATTTTTATACAAGTCATGCAAATTTATAACTTGGGAAGAAATGGCATTTTTATGACGATGAGTTTTCATATCCAAGAACAATAAAAATAGGTTTTTTTTGTTCTTGTTTTAATCTATTCCGTCTTTTTGGAGTTTAAAATTTTTCTTCATACAATGTTTGCACAATATTAAAAAGTTTGTACCCAGGTATTTTCTTGCTTTTTGTTGTTGTTCTTATTGTTACAATGGAAAATAGGATTTTCTCTGTCACATATTTTAATTGGTTATTTATTAATTCATTTCTGTATATTCATCTTTTCATTTTATTATATTCTCTTACTATTTGTGGTTTGCCACTAACCCTCTTTAGTTTTCTGGGAATATATTCACATTATCCATAAGATTCTTAAATTTTTATTCCTATTCCTCTAAATGCATTCTTTTTTCTAAAGTCATTGGCTAACAGCTTAGTAGTACCCCATTAAATGATAATAGTGGCATACTTTTTTCAGACTTTGAAGAAATGCCTTTAACATGTGATCAATATATTAGTCAACATTTTGAAAAAAGAACCTAAAATTAAATGATCTTCCTGGTAAGCACTAATTTCTCCTTCTCGGATTGATGGGCTGACTATGGCTTTGACTGCCTCCTCTGATCACAGGTTGGCTTAGCTCCAGGCTGTAGGTTCAAGTTTACTTTACGTGTTTTCTCATACTAAGAACCATGTGAAAGAAATGGGAATTAAGGAAATGAATGTGCACTACTTTGAAACATACTGTTTTTGTAAGAAGCTCAGGAGTTCAAGAAATGAGTATAAACATGTCTTTTTTTCAAGTATCTGCTGATAATGGAAAACCAGAACTTTTACCTTGTTTTATTGGTCAAAGCCAGCTGTATAGTCAAGTCTAAAATCAGCAGAACAGAGAAGCATACTCAACCCACAGGCAAATCTTGCTCAGGGAATAAAATGATTATTTCAAACAAAAACCAAAAGACAAAAGTGTATGCTATGCTAAAAATATATCCATCATTTCCTATTTTATTGAACTAAAATTTTAATCAAGAATGGAGGTTGAATTTTGTCCAGTTACTTTTTGGGACATATACACAGAAAAAACCAAACACATGCAATTTTGTTACAACTAATAACACAATATACTAATATAATTAATTATATTAATGGGTCCCTACCAAGGAACAAATTGTGCCTCCTTTATATGAACCACATTTTATTATTTTATTAATGTGCTATTTCTTAGCACTATAAGATTTTTTTTCCCATGAGTATTCATAAACAAGATTTTTTAATTTGTGCAGTCAATATCAGGTCAATTTTTCCTGTGACAGTGTGGTGCTTCAATTTGTTGCTCTCTACTGGTGTCATTTTGATAATTATGGTTTTTAAGAAAGTTATGTTTCATCTCTATGCTTTCAGAATTACTTATTAATAGTTAGCTGCTATGAGTATCTCTAAATTTCATGTTGCAGTATTTTTTTTCTTTCTCTCTCTTTTTTTTTAATAAACCCCACCATGCAGAAGGAGTCAAGTCAATGTGTCTATCTCTGCACTAGGTCAAGGGGAGAATTCTCCCTTCAGAATTTGTAAACCACAAGTTGGTTCTTGTCAGGATTGTGGTCTGAAGTCACACTAACTCTTCCATCTTTTTTTTTTTTTTAAATACTGTTAGATGTGTTTTTTTGCCCATTGAAAAATACATATTTGTTTCAATATTCCACCACTTTTTGTTTCTGTTTTTATTCTTTTATGCTCTTACCTGTATTAATTCCTTTATTTTACTTTTTTCATTTATCGTATTAGTCTACCTTCTGACTTTTTTTTAAAGTTTATTTCGAGAAAAAGAGAGAGAGAGAAAGCAGGGGAGGGGCAGAGAGAGAGAGAGGGAAAGAGAGAGAATCCCAAGCAGGATCCACACGGTCAGTACAGAGCCCGGCATAGGGCTCGAACTCACAAACCTATGAAATCAAGAGTTGGTTGGATGCTTAACCAACTGAGCCACCCAAGCACTCCTATTTTCTTATTTTTTGAATAAAATTTTAATTCATTTTTTTATCTTTATTGATATAGGCATTCAATGCTATGAATTTTATTCTCAGTACTACTTTAGGAGCATCGCATAGACGCTGGTAAATAATTGTTATTGAGAAGTTTTGCAATTTAATTTTTATTTCTCCTTGGCATAAGAAGTGATTTTTTAAAGACTTTTTATTTTCCAGTGGCAAAGACTTAGTGCTGCTCCTCCTACATTTTCTTTCCTTTTATAATCATAATTATTAATTTAAAATCTAAGAAATGGAAATGATAGAGACAGAAGTAATGAATATGAAAGTGGAAAGTAAATGAAAAAGAAGTAATGAAAATGGAAAGTAAACTAAAAATTCTAAACTTGAGTGAGGAATAAATAAGAACAGAAACAATATTAAAAATAGAAATAAGAAAATTTGTTTTAATTAAAATAGGAACTAGGTTTATGGATAAAAGCGAACCACTATGCTCCCCCCAGAATGAGTCAAATAAGATCCACATCAGACAGGTCTTTGTAAAAGTTTTGGATTTCAAAAATAGAGGAAGATCAAAGCCTATAAACTTCGGTCAAACGGATAATAGCTTTCAATTTATACTGTATATAAAAATTGCAAAAAGGCAGTGGAATAACAAGTAAAAGTTTTGAACAAACTAGTTCACAACTCAAGAATTTTATAGCAAATCATCCGGGTGCCACTGTCTCGACCCCTTTGGCTGCCAACCGCCACTCCGAGAGGCTGAGGCTGACACTGAAGGAGAAACCGGCCCATTCCCCGCCACCGAAAGGCATCTGGGGTGAGCAGGTCTGAGACCCTGAGGCCTCTGGCCCAAGGGAGGGACTAGGGAGCCCCACAGCCCCTCCCCACCTGCCCATCTTCACCCACCCTCACAGATAGAAAGGGAGCCAACCCCCCAGGCTCTTAGGACCTCAGCTCAAGGTCAAAACTCTGCCCCAGTTTGCCCCTGCTGGACTATCTGCCTTGGGCAGGGTGTGTGGATCTGGGCGGAGCTCAGGGACTGGGGGCACCTGAGGTTCTCACCTTCCCTTAGCCTCAGTTCAAGCAAGGACATTACCTTCGAGGAACATTGTGAGGATATGGAATGACAATGAGCTGGGAATTTGGAGTGATTGCAGTCCACTCTTGTTTTCATATAGACCGAAAAAAATATTTTAAGAACATTTAACATCTAGTGTACTTTAAAAACAATTATTAGATTAAATCGAAGATGGCAGCATAGAAGGACGCTGGGCTCACCTCATCCTGCTGATTGCTTAGATTCCACCCACATCTGCCTAAATAACCCAGAAAACTTCCAGGAGACCAGCAGAACAGACTCTCTGGAGCCAGGCATAGACAAGAGGCTCACGGAAAATGGTAGAAAGGGCAGAGAGGCAGTGCATGCTACACGGACTGGTGGGAGGGAGCTGGGATGGTGGAGGGGCAGCCCCCAGGCAAGACAGAGCCCCCAAAGTCTGGCTTGCAAAAGTGGAGGGGCTGGACCCCATGAGTTCTGACAGCCAGCAGGACTTAACATCCAGAATGTTAGAAGTCAACAGCTCTGCTCTCGGAGAGTGGGGAGGGCAACAGGACACTGCGAGGGAGAGTTATTGAGCCCTGGAAGGACAGAGCTCAGCTCAGCAGTGGAACAAAGGCGCTGGCAAGTGCCATTTCCCTCTCCCGACCCCTAGCCAAAATTCCAAAGTGAACCAGTTGCCGTCAGTGGACTTGCTTGCACTGCACAAATGCCCAACGCTGTGCTACTGTGGATCCATCCCTCCGACGAGCCTGTCTCCCTCCAGGTGCTGCAGGGCCCCTCCCGCAGGGCACCACCAACTGCAAAGCTAGCTAAGTCTGCCCCTCCCATCCCTGTGCACCTTGCGGATCCACCCCATCTAATACGCCCTTGGCCAGATCCCATCAAAGCAGCACCACAAGCCTGGCAGTGTGCAAGCAGCCCGGACAGGGGCCACACCACTCCACAGTGAGTCCTGCCCCTGGGAGAGGGAAGATAAGGTACACACCAGTCTGACTGTGGCCCCAGTGGTGGGCTGGGGCAGACATTGGGTCTGACTGCAGTCCTGCCCACCAACACACGTTACTCCAGACAGCACAGGGGAAGTGCCCTGCAGTTTGGAGCTACTGCAGGGAATACCCAAAATGACAAAATGGAAGAATTCTCCTCGAAAGAAACTCCAGGAAGTAGCGACAGCTAACGAATTGATCAAAACCGATTTAAGCAATATAATGGAACAAGAATTTAGAATAATAGTCATAAAATTAATCGCTGGGCTTGAAAAAAGCATAGAAGACAGCAGAGAATCTATTGCTACAGAAATCAAGGGACTAAGAAATAGTCACAAGGAACTAAAAAATGCTATAAATGAGGTGCAAAATAAAATGGAGGCGGCCATAGCATGGATTGAAGAAGCAGAGGAGAGAATAGGTGAATTAGAAGGTAAAATTATGGAAAAAGAGGAAGCTGAGAAAAAGAGAGAAAAAAAATCCAGGAGTATGAGGGGAATATTAGAGAACTAAGTGATGCAATCAAACGAAAAAATATCTGAATCATAGGAATTCCAGATGAAGAAGAGAGAGAAAGGTGCTGAAGGTGTATTTGAACAAATCATAGCTGAGAACTTCCCTGATCTGGGGAAGGAAAAAGGCATAGAAATTCAAGATTCACAGAGAACAAGATTCAGATGTAACTTGAATCGATCTTCTGCACGACATATCTTAGTGAAACTGCCAAAATACAAGGATAAAGATGCAATTCTGAAAGCAGCTAGGGATAAACAGGCTCTTACAAAGATAGACACATAAGAGTAGTGACAGACCCATCTACTGAAACTTGGCAGGCCAGAAAGGAATGGCAGAAAATCTTCAATGTGATGAACAGAAAAAATATGCAGTCAAGAATCCTTTATCCAGCAAATCTATAATTCAGAATAGAAGGAGAGATAAAGGTTTCCCCAAACAAATAATGAAGGAATTCATCACCACTAAACCAGCCCTACCAGAGATCTGAAAGAGGATTCTGTGAGTGAAATGTTGCAAGGACCACAAAGTGCCAGAGACATCACTACAAGCATGAAACCTACAGACATCACAATGACTCTAAACCCATATCTTTCCATAATAATACTGAATGTAAATGGAGTAAATGCTCCAACCAAAAGACATAGGGTATCAGAATGGATAAAAAAACAAGACCCATCTATTTGCTGTCTACAAGAGACTCATTTTAGACCTGAGGACACCTTCAGATTGAAAGTGAGGGGATGGAGAGCTATCTATCATGCTACTGGAAGTCAAAAGAAAGCTGGAGTAGCCATACTTATATCAGACAAATTAGACTTTAAATTAAAGGTGGTAACAAGAGATGAAGAAGGGCATTATATAATAATTACAGGGCCTATCCATCAGGAAGAGCTAACAATTATAAATGTCTGTGCACTGAATACAGAAGCCCCCAAATATATAAAACAATTAATCACAAACAAAAGCAACCTTATTAATAAGTATGTGGTAATTGCAGGGAACTTTAATACTCCACTTACAACAATGGATAGATCATCCAGACAAAGGATCAATAAAGAAACAAGGGCCCTGAATGATACATTGGATCAGATGGACTTGACAGATATATTTAGAACTCTGTATGCCAAAGCAATAGAATATACTTTCTTCTTGAGTGCACATGGAACATTCTCCAAGATAGATCACATACTGGGTCACAAAACAGCACTTCGTAAGTATAAAATAATTGAGATCATACCATGCACACTTTCAGACCACAATGCTATGAAGCATGAAATCAACCAAAGGAAAAAGTCTAGAAAACCTCCAAAAGCATGGAGGTTAAAGAACATCCTACTAAAGAATGAATGGGTCAACCAGGCAATTAGAGAAGATATTTAAAAATATATGGAAACAAATGAAAATGAAAATACAACAATCCAAATGCTTTGGGATGCAGTGAAGGCAGTCCTGAGAGGAAAACACATTGCAATCCAGGTCTATCTCAAGAAACAAGAAAAATCCCAAATACAAAATCTAATAACACACCTAAAGGAAATAGAAGCAGAACAGCAAAAAAACCCAAACCCAGAAGAAGAAGAGAAATAATAAAGAGCAGAAATAAACAATATAGAATCTCAAAAAAACTGTAGAGCAGATCAACGAAACCAAGAGTTATTTTTTTTTTGAAAAAATAAACAAAATTGATAAACCTCTAGCCAGGCTTCTCAAAAAAAAAAAAAAAAAAAAAAGGGAGATGACCCAAATAGATAAAATCATGAATGAAAATGGAATTATTATAACCAATCCCTCAGAGATACAAGCAATTATCAGGGAATACTATAAAAAATTATATGCCAACAAACTGGACAATCTAGAAGAAATGGACAAATTCCTAAGTACCCACACACTTCCAAACTCAAACAGGAAGAAATAGAAAACTTGAACAGACCCATAACCAGCAAAGAAATTGAATCAGTTATCAAAAATCTCCCAACAAATAAGAGTCCAGGACCAGATGGCTTCCCTGGGAATATTCTACCAGACATTTAAAGCAGAGATAATACCTATCCTTCTCAAGCTGTTCCAAAAAATAGAAAGGGAAGAAAAACTTCCAGACTCATTCTATGAAGCCAGTATTACTTTGATTCCCAAACCAGAGACCCAGAAAAAAAAAAAAAAAAAAAAAAAAAGAACTACAGGCCAATATCCCTGATGAATATGGATGCAAAATTCTAAACAAGATACTAGCAAATCGAATTCAACAGCATATAAAAAGAATCATTCACCATGATCAAGTGGGATTCATTCCTGGGCCACAGGGCTGGTTCAACATTCGCAAATCAATCAACATGATACATCACATTAATAAAAGAAAAGATTAGAAGTATATGAAACTGTCAATCGATGCAGAAAAAGCATTTGACAAAATTCAGCATTCTTTCTTAATAAAAACCCTTGAGAAAGTCGGGATAGAAGAAACATACTTAAACATCATAAAAGCCATTTATGAAAAGCCCACAGCTAATCTCATCCTCAATGGGGAAAAACTGAGAGCTTTTCCCCCAAGATCAGGAACACAACAGGGATGTCCACTCTCACTGCTGTTGTTTTAACATAGTGTTGGAAGTTCTACAATCAGCAATCAGACAACAAAAGGAAATCAAAGGCATCCAAATTGGCAAAGATCAAGTCAAGCTTTCACCTTTTGCAGATGACATGATATTATACATGGAAAACCTGACAGACTGCACCAAAAGTCTGCTAGAACTAATACATATATTCAGCAAAGTCGCAGGATACATAATTAACGTACAGAAATCAGTTGCATTCTTATCCACTAATAATGAAGCAACAGAAAGACAAATAAAGAAACTGATCCCATTCACAACTGCACCAAGAATCATTAAATACCTAGGAATAAACCTAACCAACGATGTAAAAAGATCTGTATGCTGAAAACTTAGAAAGCTTATGAAGGAAATTGAAGAAGATATAAAGAAATGGAAAAACATTCCATGCTCATGGATTAAAAGAATAAATATTGTTAAAAAATCTCAGTATTACCCAAAGCAATCTACACATTCAATGCAATCCCAATCAAAATTGCACCAGAATTCTTCTTGAAGCTAGAACAAGCAATCCAAAATTTTTATGGAACCACAAAAGACCCCGAATAGCCAAAGTAATATTGAAGAAGACCAAAGCAGGAGGCATCACAATCCCAGATTTTAGCCTATACTACAAAGCTGTAATCATCAAGACAGCATGGTATTGGCACAAAAACAGAAACATAGACCAATGGAATAGAGTAGAGACTCCAGAATTAGACCCACAAAACTATGGCCAACTAATCTTTGGCAAAGCAGGAAAGAATATCCAATGGAAAAATGATAGTCTCTTTAACAAATGGTGCTGGGATAACTGGACAGCAACATGCAGAAGAATGAAACTAGATGTCTTTCTTACACCATTCACAAAAAATAAACTCAAAACGGATAAAGGACCTGAATGTGAGACAGGAAACCATCAAAACCCTAGAGGAGAAAGCAGGAAAAATCCTCTCTGACCTCAGTCGCAGCAATTTCTTACCTTACACATCTCCAAAGGCAAGGGAATTAAAAGAAAAAATGAACTATTGGGACCTCATCAAGATAAAAAGCTCCTGCACTGCAAAGGAAACAATCAACGAAACTAAAAGGCAACCAATGGAATGGGAAAAGATATTTGCAAATGACATATCAGGCAAAGAGCTAGTATCCAAAATCTATAAAGAACTCACCAAACTCCACACCCAAAAAACAATTAATCCAGTGAAGAAACGGGCAGAAGACATGAATAGACACTTCTCCAAAGAAGACATCCGGATGGCCAACAGGCACATGAAAAGATGCTCAACGTCTCTCCTCATCAGAGAAATACAAATCAAAACCACACTCAGATACCACCTCACACCAGTCAGAGTGGCTAAAATGAACAAATCAGGAGACTATAGATGCTGGAGAGGATGTGGAGAAATGGGATGGGAGGGAGGGGAAAGTGGATGATGGGCATTGGGAGGGCACCTGTTGGGATGAGCACTGGGTGTTGTATGGAAACCGATTTGACAATAAATTTCCTATTAAAAAACAATTATTCTAAATAAATAAGGAAAAAGTTAAAAAAAAAGAATTTCATAGAAAATCAAGTTTTTTTCCATGTTAATACAATTCTCAGGGAACATGTCACCTATGCACTTTTTGAATGCATTATTAATGCATGCATACATGCGCACACCACACAGATACAACTTTAAGATTTCTTGTTACATTTAACAAATATTTTATTATTTTTTAATGTTTATTTTATTTTTGAGAGAGAGAAAGAAAACATGGAGAGGGAAACAGAATCCGAAGCAGGCTCCAGGCTCTGAGCTGTCAGCACAAAGCCCAAATTGGTGCTCAAATTCACAAACCATGAGATCATGACTTGAGCCAAAGCTGGATGCTTAACTGACTGAGTCACCCAGGCGTCCCAACAAATACTTTAACATGGCAGATACTATGCCAAGATTTAGGATAATTTGGTGATAAAACAGAAGTGGACCCTGTTTTCATGGAGATTTACAGAGAAAAAAATCAACTTAAAATAAATAATGTAGTATAATGTAGTATAAAAGAACTTTTTAAGTTTTATTTGAGTTTGGTTCTTGATTTTGGAAATTCATTTTATTTGTTCAGTTTTTCTTATATGGATCGGGTAAATTTTGGTTCTGAATTTTAGTCTAATGGAAAATGTGATTTTTTTTTAGCACATCCTTAATCCTACAATTCACATGAAATTTCTTTTTTTTTTTTAAATGACTTAAAATTCTTTGGTTCAAAGAAAAACTGAAAAAAATATTTGCCCTCTCCAAAAAGGGAATTCTTGACAAAGATGGAACATTTAAAGATTTTTATGTGTTGACCACTGTTAAAATCATATGTAGAATAATTGCAACTATGTAAAGTAAAATTTGCATATCAATAAATGATATTATTTTAAGGGTCTATTTGCTGTAGTGGTGAACCTACTGTAAATAATATAATGTGACATTAGTATACTTAATATACAAAGAACTGATTGCACTTTATAAGTCACTTATTGAAACCTTCTTTAAAAAAGATCAAAGACCTGAAGGAACAAAATTTGAATTGGCTGGACTATTGAGATACAATTTTTAGACTATCAAAACAAACACACAAAAACATAGTATCTCCTAATAGAGGACTTTTAATTTGACATTACATTTCTGAAATATATTTTGATAATATGCATCAAAATATTTCAATGTTAAGGGCACGGGGTGGGGGAGGGAGGAGGGCAGGGAGATGGGCGAAGGAGATTAGGAGCACATTTATCAAGATGAGCACTCAGTATAGAATTGTTCATCGTTATTGTACACCTGGAACTAATATAACACCTTATGTTAACTAACACTGGAATTAGAAAAAACAAAAGATTTCAATGTTAATAAATTTGAGCCAATAATTTTACTTACATAAATTTATCTTAGGCATTACATTCCATAAGATGGATAGAGACATTTCTCTAAGAGTAACATATAACATTGTTTCAAATAAGTGCTTTAGTGTTTTCTGTTGTTTTGTTTGTTTGTTTTTGTTTCAAATAAGTGCTTTTTGAGGTCTGGATAAGCTTGTTGCTTGTTATTAGAATACGATAGATACAACTCTCCCAGATTTTCACAGAAACAGCCAAAACGAAGAAACAAAAGAAAATCTGTATCAATGCTGGAAAGAGTCAGTCTTTAGAAGCTTCAGTGGTTTTATGTTTGTATGCACACAGAATGAGCTTCTTCTATGAGGATCTAAATGCTGGAGGAACAAGGTGGAAGATACTCATGACATCCTTTCCACTGCACATTCGAAGCAGGGGATGTGTGTTCTTGAGACCAGCTCATTCAAGACGTACTTTAAACTTATATAGAATACACCACTCAGAATGATAAACAGTGTAGATGGATTTGAAGTAGAGATCAAATAAATTCAAGAAGAAAATATTTTTGACCCAACTGAAGTATTTAAACTTCTTTCCATAGCAATTTTAACTAAGAAAACGAGACCTAATTTTAGACAAAATCTGCTAATAACAAGGATGAGGGAAAAACAAAACTCTTAGAACCCCAATCAGATTTTCAGCAGACATCTGTGCAATAATGAACAGGGAAAGAAAAAAAAAAAAGAGATTTAAAGTTAAAAAAAAAAAAAAAGATTGCACATTTGGAAAATACTTATCCAACCAAATTGTCAATTCTCTACAGGGGAAATACGAAGTCATTCTCAGACATTAAGAGGCTAATCTACTTAAAAAAAATTTTAAAGAGGTATTTCAATCAACTGAGAGATAAATGACATTAAGAATGGAAGAACAAAGATATTATGATTTTAAAAGGATTTATGTTGAGACAGAGAAGGATTTAGTCTAAAAATTCCTATGGTCAAAAATAATGTAAAAATTAAACATTATTCTTAATAGGAAAATAAATAAAATATTAATATATTTCTTAGATAACGTCAACAAGAGACTAAATATATGCAGCAAATGAGACTAAACTTGTCACTTATGAAAGTAAATGGATCTAGATTTTAAAATACCTGTATGAATATTGAAGTGCTCGCAATTTACTGAACAAAGTAAACTTGTAGGAATATAATTATTAAAATACATTTTTGTTCATACTCCCGGCTCCTGAATACCATCTAGATTTTGTACAGTCACTCAGATGCTAACTAAAAGCTTCATTTTTCTAATCCATAAATTCCCCTTTGATCTGTTGATTTATTTTGTCCTTTCAAAGATTCTTTCCTTCTTCCCTCACTGATGCCTGACACAAACTACCAAATAGAAAGGGGCTAAGTTGCAAGGGTTCTCTTTCCCTCCCTCCCCTTTCTCTCAGGCCTCAACAAGAGTAAGAAATTACAGGAACGCACAACCTCATGTGGCAGATACTATTGTAGTCCAGCAACCTGTAACCATATTTGTATCAGGTATGGAAATATCATTTCCTTTGTTCTTTCTGCTTGTGCAGCACTTGTGTGGGCTTTTTGGACTCCCTGTCATGGAATCTCACATCCTGACGTGAGAAGTGCTTCCTCTGGTGACCAGTTTTGGCCTTCTCTCTGTTGTGCTTTCAGTAAGAAAGCACACACCAATGCAGTTAACTGAGGTTGTCAGTTCCCGTCAGGCTGACTGACCCAGCTATCTTCCTCAGAAATGCTCCAGGGGAAGACCCATAGCATCCTTTCTTGCTCAACTCTGAACCTCAGTCTGTCTCCAGCATATCTCCCTCATCTCTGTCAGGCCAGATCTCCCCAGCCAAACTCCGGCCATCAGGTATTTTTCAGGTATGTTACGGGCACCAGTGGCAGTGCCTTTCCAATCCCAGGACTCTTGTCAGGCAGTCTTTCTGAACTTGCTCTTGTAAACTTTCTTTCTTAGCCGGGAGGAAATGGAAACGTCTTTGCCTTTGGGGAGGGAGGAGGAAACCAGAGCTCTTTTCACAGAATTCCTTACTCTCTTCACAGCAATTGCTTTCTCTAAAGAATTCTTAGCTTTTTCTTATATAATATTGTGGTGGTAGATGGATTAACATGAACAGAACCAATTTGGGATGCTTCTTTTGCATGTTCTGCATACAAGTTCTGTACGTAGAATGACAGGTTACTTTCTGCTAATTATTCTCAATTTTGAGGCCAGGCTTCATGGCGGGAACAGTCTTATTTCAATATTCTGTGACATACTTAACTCTCTGCACAACTCCAAAGGCTTTAGTTATCTAGCTTCTACACACCCTCTAACTTCGCTCTTACCTGCTCCATGAAATTCAGCTACAATGGCTTTCTTTAAATTCCTACGTCTTTTGCACCTGCTCTTCCCTTTTTCTAGAAGACTATTTTCTTAAATCTTTGCTTAACTGGATCTTCATTCAGATAGTAGCAAATGCCACCTCCTGACAGAGACCTCCACTGATCCCATTTCATTCAACTGTTTTATTATCTTTATAGCACTTACTAATTTCTAAAATATGATCTGTCTCTCCCTACATGAAGGTAAATTCCAGAGAAATGGGAAACTTGAATATAATTCACATTGCCTTATCCCCAGAGATCAGAAAGCTGTCTGCTCCAGGCTGTATACCAATAAATTGAGCACAGAACTAAACAGAAAACAAAACCCAGAACAGAAAATACTATCTAAGTTATAAAAGAATGGTAAATTCTTTACATAACAGATAATCGACAAAGAAATGGGAGAAATAAGTAAAAAAATGTTTGAAGTATAGGTAAGATTTTACCAGGCAAGTACAAATTTAAGGAAGCAACGGGGCAAATATTAAAAGTTAACATCTTACACTGAATAGGTATATTACTAATACATACATTTCAATATATTTTAGTTGGAAATATTAGAGCATCAAAGATAGGATCATGAGCTCAGTGAGAGCTGGGACTTCTGGATTTTTTTTTATCAATTAATGTATCCATAGTACCCAGAAAAATGTCTGGAATATATGCTGAATGCCTAAGTGACTCACTCAATCTAAATAAAAAACTCATAAATTCAACAAAAATTAGAGAGAATTTGACTAGTTGAATTGGTCAAAATAAAATTCAAAATTTAGGCAGACCCATTGGGCAAAATAGATAAATTCTTCAGGTGGAAGTTTAATGTGATTTTTATTAGTGATAATATTTCTTTCCAATTACTTTTAATTCTTTTATGCCTTTTTTTTAGTGTTTTTACCTGGAACAGCCACAAAATTGGCATTTTCATGTGCTTTTGTAAATGAATGCTGCATGAATACTATTTAATGAATACATTATTAATATAATAAACTGATTAATATTAAGTATTCTAATTTACAAAAAAAGACTATATATTTTTTGCAAACATTTACAAACTTTATTATATACCAGGCTAAACAGAATACTCCAATAAGTATCTGTAAGTCAGATTTATGGTTCTAGTTCAAGATGGCAATGTAGGAAGAATCTGAATTCACCTCCTCCATGAACACACCAAATTACACCTATCTGTAGAACAATCCCTCCTGAGGAATGGAGGGCTGGCTACTTAACAGCCAAAGATAGAGACAATGTCAAGAGAAGAGCAAGAGAGACACATGCTATGGTTTAGAAGAGTAACTAGCATACATAGCCACAGCTCCAGCCACCCAGGAAAAGTCACCAACTACACACAGTCTGCATAGGAAACACCATACCCAATCACTCCTTCAACTTTAGGGCAAGTGGCCATTTCAATTAATCCATAGAAACAAACACTGAAAGTCAAGCAAAAATGGGGAGACAGAGGAATACTTCCAAAAGAGAGAACAAGAAAAAAACCTGGAAAAAGAGCTAAATGAAACAGAGATAAGCAATATGTCTCATAAAGAATTTCAAGTAATGATTGTAAAGATAGTCACCAGGCTGGAGAAAAAGAGTGGAAAAACTCAGTGGGACTTTCAATAAAGAGGAAATAATAAAAAAAAAAAAGAGTTGAAGAACACAATAATTAAAATAGAAAAAAAAACATACTAGAGGGAATCAACAGATTAGAGGATGCAAAGAACTATCACTGATCTGGAAGGCAGGGTAGTGGAAAGCACACAAGCTGAACAACAAAAAGAGAAAATAATTTTTAAAAATTAAGATAGATTGAGAGATCTCTTGGACTATATCAAGTGAATATTCCCAGTATAGGGGAAGAAGAAGGAGGAGAAGAAGGAGAAGAATAAGAAGAGAGGCAAAGGTGTAGATAACTTATTAGAAAAAATAGTAACTGAAAACTTCTTTGACCTAGGGGGAAAAATAGATATCCAAGTCCAAAAGCACAGAGAGTTACAAAGAAGATGAACCCAAAGAGGCCCACATCATGGCACATAATAATCAAAATGTCAAAGTTTAAAGATAAAAAGAGAATCCTAAAAGGAACAAGAGAAATAAAAAGTTACCTACAATGGAAAAACTTTAAGGATATCAGCTGGTTTTTCATCAGAAACTTTGCAAGCTAGAAGGACGTGGCATGCTGTATTCAAAGTGCCGCAAGGAAAAAACCTGCAATTCAGAGTACTACATCAGGCACCACTATCCTTCAGCATTGAAAGAGAGATAAGGAGTTTCCCAGACAAACAAAAGATAAAGGAGTTCATCACAATTAAATCAGTCTTATAAGGAATGTTAAAGGGACTCCTTTAAGTGGAAAGTAATGGAATAATTAGACATAAGAAAAATATGAATAAAAAGATGTAAAGTATGAGAACATATATATAAAATGTGAAGAAGGGTAAAAAGGGAAGAGAAGGGGGAAACGAAAAAGACCGTATTTTCTTTTCTTAAGAATGTATTTCAACTTAAAAGACCATCATATTAATATAGATTGCTATTTACTTAAAATGTGATATATGAATTTCCTGGTTATCACAAACCCAAAACCTATGATTGATATGTAAGAAATAAGGAGAAAGGCAAATAAAAGTAAAACACCACAATAATCAATCACAAAGAGAGCAACAGAAGAAGAAAGGAAGAAGACTACAAAAACAACTGCAAAAAATTTTTTTTAAATGGCAACAAGTACATATCTATTGATAATTACTTTCAAGGTAGATGACTGAAATGCTCCAAAAGGCACAGAGTGGCTGAATGGATTACAAAAACAAGAACCATCTATATGCTGCCTACAAGATATGCACCTCAGACTTAAAGACACATACAGACTGAAATTAAAGGGTTGGAAAAACACTCACCATGCAAAGGGAAGGGCAAAAAAGCCAGGATAACAACAGTTATATCAAACAAAATAGACTAAAACAAAGACCATAGCAAGAGGCAAAGAAGGGGATTACATAATGCTAAAAGGATCAGTCCAACACAAAGATATAACAATGACAAATATCTACATACCTAACACTGAAAAACCTAAATACATAAAGCAAATAGTAACTGACATAAAGTGATAAACTGATGGTAATACACTAATAGTAGGAGACGTTAACACTCCACTTACATTGCTGGATAGATTATTCAGGCAAAAAATAATAAGGAAACAATGTCTTTGAATGACACATTGGGCCAGATGGACAAAACAGATATATACAAAACATTCCATCCCCAAACAGAATACACATTCTTTCCAAGTGCATATGGAACAGTCTCTAGAATAATCACATATTAGGCCATAAAACAAGCCTCAGTAAGTTTAAGGAGATTGAAAACATACCATGCATCATTTCTGACCACAATGGTATGAACCTAGAAATAAAGCACAAGAAAAAAACTGAAAGAAATATAAACACATGAACACTAAACAATATGATACTAAACAACAAATGGGCCATGAAACAATCAAAGAAGAAACAAATTAATGAAGACATATGAAAATGAAAACACAACATCCAAAAATCTCTGGGATACCATGAAAACAGTTCTAAGAGGAAAGTATATAGCAACACAGGCCTACATCAAGAAAGAGGAAAATAAAAAAAACAACGCAAACAATCTAACCTTATACCTAAAGAAACTAGAAAAAGAACAAAGCCCAAGACAAGAAGAAAGGATATAATAAAGATCAGAACAAAAATAAATGATTTAGACTAAAAAAAAATGAAAACAAGAGCTGATTCTTTGAAAAGATACACAAAATTAAAAAACCTTGGATTCATCAAGAAGAAAAGAGAAAGGACACAATAAAATCACAAATGAGAGAAGAGAAATAACAATTGACATCATACAAAGTATTATATGAGAACACTAAAAAATTATATGTAACCAAATTGGATAACCTGGAAGAAATGGATAATTTCCTAAAAATACATAATTTTCCAAAACTGAGCCAGGAAAAACAGAAAATCTGGACAGACTACAAGTTATAAAATTCAATTGGCAATCCAAAAACACCAAATAATAAAAGTCAAGGACCAGATGGATCCACAAGTCAATTCTACCATACATTTAAAGAAGAATTTATACCTATTCTCCTCAAACTATTCCAAAAAATAGAAGATGAAGGAAAGCTTCTAAATACATTCCTCAAGTCCAGCATTACCCTGATACCACAATCAGACCAAAAAAGAAAACTATAGGCCAATATCCCCAATAAAAATAGATGCAAAAATCATAAACAAAATAGTATCAAATTGCATACAAGAATACATTTAAAAGGTCATTCACCATGATTAGGTATGATTTCTTCCTGGAATGCAAAGAGAGTTCAATATTTGCAAATCAATCAATGACTACATCAACAAAAAGATAAAAATCATATGATCATCTCAATAGATGTACGAAAAGCATCTGAGTAGATTCAGCATCCATTCATGGTGAAAAATCTCAACAAAATAGGGCTAGAGAGAACATACCCCAACATAATAAAGGCCATATATAAAACATCTGCAGATGACATCCTCCTCAATGGTGAAAAACTGACAGCATTCCCTGTAAGGTCAGGAACAAGATCCATTCTAGCCACTTCTATTAAGCTAGTACTAGAAGTCCTAGCAACTTCAAGAAAAGAAGTAAGAGACATTCATATGGGTTAAAAAAAAAAGTTAAATTGTCACTAACAGACAACACAACATACTATACATAGAAATCCTAAAGACACTACCAAAACTACTAGCAGTAAAAAAATGAATTTATAAAATGGTATGATACCAAATTAATATCCCAAAATTGGTAGTTTTCCATAACTAACCACAAAGTCATAGAAAGAAAAAAAAACACCATTTATAAGTGTACTGAAAAGAATATCTTAGGAATAAACTTAATCAAAGAGGTGGAAGACTGGTCCTCTGAAAACTATAAAACGCTAATAAAAGAGACTCAAGATAAAACAAATGGAAAGATCTTCCATGCTCATGGCTGGGAAGAATTAATATTGTCAACATGTCCTTACTACCCAAAGCAGTCTACAGATTCAATGCAATCCCTACCAAAATACCAATAACATTTTTCACAGAACTAGAACAAATAATACTAACATTTATAAGGAAACACAGAAGATCCTGAATAGCCAAAGTAAAAGCTGGAGGTACCATAATTCCAGATTTCAAGGTTTACTACAAGCTGTAGTAATTAAAACAGCATGGTACTCGCATAAAGAGAGACATAGATCAGCAGAACAGAATAGAAAGCCCAGAAATAAACTCCCGTTTGTATCATCAATTAATCTATAGCAAAGAAGGCAAGAATATGTAACGGGGAAAAGACAGTCTTTTCAACAAATGTTGCTGACAAAACTGGACAGCTAAATACAAAAGAATGGGACTCAACTACTTTCTAACGCCATACACAAAAATAAATGTGAAATGGATTCAAGACCTAAATCTGAGACCTGAAACCATAAAAATCCCAGAAGAAAACACAGGCAGTAATTTATCTTATGACATCAGCCATACAAACTTTTTTTTAGATATGTCTTTTAAAGCAAGGGAAGTAAAAGCAAAAATAAACTATTGGGAACACATCAAAATAAAAAGCTTTACACAGCAAAGGAAATCATGAAGAAAACAAGGCAACCTACTGAATGGAAGAAAATATTGGCAAATGGCATATCCTATAAAGAGACAGTACCCAAAAGAGATAAAGAACTTCTGTAACTCAACATCAAAAACCAAACAGTCCTATTAAAAAAATGGGTAGAGGACTTGAGTAGACATTTTTCCAAAGAAGACCAAGAAAGATGGCCAAGAGACCAAGAAAAGATGTTCAGAATCCACTCATCATCAGGGAAATACAAACAAAAACCACAATGAGATATCACTTCGCACCAATTAGAACAGCTAAAATCCAAGAAGGCAAGAAACAAGTGCTGGTAAGGATGTGGAGAAAAAGGAACTTTGCGAACTGTTGATGGAAACATAAACTGGCATAGCCACTGTGGAAAATAGTATGGAGTTTCCTCAAAAAGTTAAAAGTAGAAATACCATATGATTTGCTAATTCCACTTTTGGGTATTTACCCAGGGAAGCCAAAAACGCTAACTTGAAAATATATATGTGTCTCTATGTATGTTCCAGTATACTTACTATAGCCAAGACATGGAATCAACATAAGATGTCCATCAGTACATGGATGGATAAGGAAACTAAAGTATACACAGTGGAATATTACACTGCCATTAAAAAGAATGAGATCATGCTCTGAGGGAATTGAAGGTATTATGCTAAGTGAAATAAGTCAGTCTGAGAAGACAAATAGTATGAGATTCTACTTACAAATGGAATCTTAAAAAGTGAATAATAAAAAAAGAAGAATCAGTACTATAAATACAGAGATTTAATGATTGCCAGAGGGGAGAAGGGTGGGAGGTTGATTAAAAGAGGTGAAGGGGAAAGGGAGATATAGGCCTCCAGTTATGGCACAAGTCACAGGAATAAAAATAGAACATAAGGAATACAGTCAATGATACTGTAATAGTGATGTAATGGGACACATGGCAGCTATACTTTTGGTGAACATAGCACAATGTAAACTTGTCAAATCACTAAGCTGTACACCTGAAACAAATGTAGCTTTGTGTGTTACTGTACTCAATTTTTTAAAGTCACATGTATACAGGTGTAATCTCTAATTATAGTGTAACAAATTGGATATTAATTTTAAAAAGTTTATGTAAGACATATTCATGCACCGCTAAGAAAAGAAACCGTCTCAATTATGATTTCAAATCAGGAACTACAACAAAGAATTTGGAAAAACTGTAAATAAGACAATGTAAATTATATATTAAAATCCACAGCTAGGAATTTATATGTTTAATATATTACTATTTAAGAAAAAAAAGCAAATAATCATTTATTTAGAATTCTGTAAAAACGAAGCATAAATGGAGGGTGAGAAATCAAGATTTTCACTAAATTTATGCACATTTATGTTTGTATATAGTTTGAAATATTTAATGTCTTACAATTATAAAAGCAATGCATAAGAGATAACTATGGGAGATAACTTTTCATATCTGTATGCTAGTGTTTCTAAGCCACTGTGCCACAAAGCTTTGCTTTGTAGTATAAGAATGCTTTTGTATGGTGGAAGAAGTGTCAATGTTCAAGAATGTTTGGGAAATACAAGATTAAACAAAAGTAAGGAGACACTCTGACTATGGGATTTTTCAGAATAAAATATAGGTTAAGACATATTGCTGATTTCTAATTAGCCTAATATGCAAATTTATTAAAAATATCTATTTCTTGGTACATCCGGGTTTTTAAAATTTTTTTAATGTTTATTTATTTTTTAGAGAGAGAGATAGAGACAGCAGAAGCGAGGAAGGGCAGAGAGAGAGAGAGGGAGACAGAAAATCTGAAGCAGGCTCCAGGCTCTGTGCTGTCAGCCCAGAGCCTGATGTGGGGCTTGAACTCACAAGTCGTGAGATCATGACCTGAGCCTAAGTCGGATGCTCAACCAACTGAGCCACCCAGGTGCCCTTCCTGGTACATCTGTTAACAATTCCTGAACCCAGTATCTTTGATTTTTTTCTTTTCTTTCTTTTTCTTTTTTCTTTCTTTTTTTCTTTTCTTTTCTTTTCTTTTCTTTTTTTTTTTTTTTTAGAAATACTATTCTAGGGGCACCTGCATGGCTCAGTTGCTTAAGTATCTGACTCTTGGTTTTGGCTCAGGTCATACTCTCACAGGTCTGTGAGTTTGAGCCCTCTGTCAGGGTCTGTGCAGACAGTGCAGAGCCTGCTTAGGATTCTCTCTCTTCCTCTCTCTCTGCCTCCCTATCTCAAAAATAAATAAACATAAAAAAAATACTATTCTATGCCGATACACATTTTAAAGGTTTATTAAATTGGTAATTTTCTAGGAAAACATAAATGACCAAAACTGAATATAAAACCAAACTTATGAATTAACGTCCCCCCCCCCAAGTTTATGTCTAAACAAAGAATTTACTAAAGAATTATAATCAGGCAAGCAATGTCCATAGATCATTTAACAAATAAATTTTTCAATTATTTTAAATGAAAAGTCCATATAATATTCCAGAAAATGGAAAATATGAGTTGTTTCATAATTTTATCCATCTTGCTTACAACCTAGTTAATCAAGGGACCAAAATATACTTATCACTCTAGAGATATCCAAGTCAAATAAAATATCCACCAATAGAGTTAAAAAAATCCTCAACAGAGTATTTGCCATACATTCAATTATTGCTTATGTTGTATGAAACGTATTCATAGAATCATTCTATCAGAGTTTGAGAAAAAAATAGTTCAAAAATCACATTTATTTTGTCTAACCAGGAACAGTGTCCACTGCAGTCTTACATCATAACTCCTGTGTCTCTCCCGTGTGTCTTGTCTAGTCAGTTTTTCATGACATAAACTGCTTTATAGTTTGCTTTTTCAATTAGTTTCTACAATTATGAGAATGAGGTCATTTGAAGCCCATTTTTAAAATAGAAACTTGCACATAAAAAGGTTGTTGAAAACTTGTCTGCGATTAATAATATCTGCCATTTCCTTTTTTACTTAATCTCTTTATGGTGTTTTGAACTTCAGCTGTCATTTAATTTTCTCCATAAACTGAACTAACTCATCTTCATGTGTGATGGGTAATAAAAGACATATGTGAACAAAATAATTAAAATCAATGTTCATCACTACTTCCCAGTGTAAGATTACTCATTTAGAGATTGTGAGCAAGAAATGTGGAAGCTGGAAGTTTTAAAACTTTTTTTTAGTTCTACTAAGATGGTGCCTTTTAAGGTTAGAATTAACAAAAATCAAAATTTGTCTTTAATTTTCCATCTCAGTTTCGTGTGAGATGGATTTTATTCATTTTTAAATATATCAAAGACATTTATTGAGGAATCATAAGAGTCAATATAAAGTTCATGCTATGCAAATATGTTCTTATATTGGGAAGGCAAAGCTATAAAGTTCCTGTTGAGATTAGCATAGTCCCAACGTTTCAGAGTTTAAAGAAAGCTAGGAAGCAGAAAGACTGAACTATAATAAATATCAAAAAGGTCAATTATAAGCTTTCGTCCAGTATCTTCATGGAAGATTACTGTTCCTAAATCTCCCATTTGGTCAAATGGCATACTGGTAAATGACATTTGTCATTGCAAGAAATACATTTTTTGTTTCGAACACAGAAGTCATTGTTTAGGATTTGAATGCTTTTCATCCTCTTAATCTATGCATCCATCCATCCCTTCATTGACATGACATACAGATTTACAAATAGAAGAGAATGAATACAGCTGAATATGAAAAAAAAAAGCTGAAGTATATTTACAAGAAATATTAAGGACCATTATTACAGATCAAGATCAAGGACACCATACTACCCAATATTTTTATCATAAATCATATGTTTACCAATGTATTTTTGATGCAATAGATGAACAATGTAAAGGAAAGAACAGTATCCCTGAGTGTCAGAAGATGTACTTATGTTATTTGAACAAATTGTACCCTTCTCTTTAATATCAATGCTTAAAGGTGGTACCTCTGTAAGAGCCCATTATAAAACTTGCCTTTTGCTTTAGAACCAAACTAGCAGTGTCCTCCTGAACATGTACATTTTCTTTCAGCATTATGGATATTGTGTTCCCTTTTTGTTTCTTTTTTAAATTTTTTTAGAGTTTATTTATTTTTGAGAGAGAAAGAGACGGAGAGTGAGTGGGGAAAGGTCGGAGAGGGGGAGACACAGGATCTGAAACGGGCTCCAGGCCCTGAGCTCTCAGCACAGAGCCCGATGCGGGGCTCAAACTCAGAACAGCAAGATCGTGACCTAGGCTGAAGTTGGATGCTTAATCAACTGAGCCACCCAGATGCCCCTCACTTTTCTTCTTTCCTTTGCTTACTAGGAATCTCATAGCCAAATTTATGAATTTTAATGTTTTGACCTAAATTCTTCCTTACTCTTGATTTAGTAATCTGTTTTTATTCCATGATATTGTCTGCATCTCTATAACCTTTAGGTAAAACAAGTTTTCAAAATGAAGTGTGGTAAATAAATTCACACATTATACGTGTGCGCGTGCACACACGCACACACCCACACACACAGACACACACACACACTGAGCCACTAGGGCCATCTTATCTATTACCTTCAAATTTTCTCAATTCCCACACCCTTATGTTACTTAGAGCTTGCAGTAAACTTCCTCACTGTAAGGTCTCCTTCAATATATTTTTTTATATTGTCTTCTATAACACTACTTCCCCTGTTACCATCCTAATCATTTTAACATACCACTCCAATATTTAATAACTCTTTTTACCATTTTACTGCTGCAGAATATAATTACTGCCCTTCAAGGAGGTTCTAATTACTTTCCTAAATTTATGCTTAACCAACAATATCTTTCATAGAAATATTATGAAAAAATATACAACAAAACTTTAAAAATACCTATCACCCTGGAACAAAAATATTGTAAGGGTAGGGAAAATGTTTTTATAAATATCTATTATTATCATTTTATAATACAGTGTGGTTGTTAAATAATAAAAGGTCCTTAAGTCAAGACTTCTCTTACCCATTATGTAGTAATGAGCACTAGACTTACTTTTTCTCTGGCAAAAACTACAAAACCGGACAGAATTTTAAGACAACTGCTTACACACATCAGACACAGGCTATATGTAAGTCTGACTGTCCAGAGAAAGGAGACATACCAGGTCTCCTTGCTATCTGCCTGTGGTACCTTTCTCAACTATGCCGCAAGGAGAGGGAGACAAAACGTAGTACAGAAGCCTGGCTAAGCTGAGGGGCAGATATCTGAGAAGCTGCTGATGTCACTGGAATTGTCTCGGCAAGGCACAAAAGAGAAAAAAAAACTGCACAAAGAAGGGGGCAAAGAACTCTGCTTAGTGGTTGTCCATGTGTCCTTGGCTGTGAGCTGTAGAACTTACAAATGAGAAAAAATAAAACACTCACACAACATTCTGACAAGTTAAAATGAATTATTTGGTAGTTATTGATCTGCCTGACTAAACTAAATCTGATACTGTTTAAGTAAGACAGCATTCAGATTTTCTATAACATCAACCACAATGTTCAGAACATCATTTAAAAATATTTTTAGGGGGCACCTGCGTGGCTAAGTCGGTTAAGTGTCCGACTTCGTCTCATGTCCTGATCTCCAGGTTCTCGAGTTCAAACCCCGCATTGGGCTCTGTGCTAACAGCTGAGCCTGGAGCCTGCTTCAGATTCTGTGTCTCCCTCTCTCTGACCCTCCCCCGTTCATGCTCTGTCTCTCTCTGTCTCAAAAATAAATAAACGTTAAAAATAAATAAATAAATAAATAAATAAATAAATAAATAAATAAAGGATATCATGAGTAAATAAACATCTCAGCAGAGGAATGAGAAATATAAATAAGAATCAAATAAAAATCCTAGCACTGAATATTATATCTGAAAAATTTAAGTAGTGGACTTAGCAGAATGGAGGCCAAATAATCAAGGGTCTTAAAGACAAATTAATTAAAAAAAATTCCATCAGAATACCTCCCTGCAAAAAAAGATGAAAAAACAGGAATACAGCCTCAGTAGCTTATCAGGAACTATCAGGAGTCTATCTTTACATACGTGGAGTTCAGGAAAGAGAATGGAGGGAGATTGGGACAGAAATTATAAAAGGTTTGGGGGGTAGACAAAGATTGGAAGTAACTGCTTAATGGGACTGGGATTTCAAGTGGTGAAAACATTCTGGAAATAGAGTGGTGGTGGTTGCACAACACTGTGAATGTACTCAAGGTCACTTATGGTAAATTTTATGTTATATGTACTTTACCACAGTTGAAATAAAGACTGCCAATATAAAAAGTTGCCATGGATATGGGACAAGAGAACACTCATATATTGCAGGTGAAAGGGTAAAATGGTATCATCACTTTGGAAAATGCTTGGCAGCAATTTTTGCTAATACTTATAATAGCCAAAACTTGGAAACAACTCATATATCCGTTATTAGAATGATGGATAAAAATTATTTTATATTCATGAAGTAGAATGCTTCTCAACAGTAAGAAAATCTGAGCTACTGATACACACAACAGACATGCATTTCAAAAACATTATTTGAGAGAAAGAAAATATGCATATTGTTTGCTATCATTTATATGAATTCAAGAATAGGCAATCTTTTGTATATTAGTAAAAATCAGAATATGGGGACAAAAATTTACTTGGATACTGGTATGATGGAAATATTCTATATATTCTATTTATTGTATGGTTCTATGTACATTAATCAAATAGGATTATGTTTTTAAGACTCCTATTTTGCACATATACAAATTTTCCTACAATGAAGTAAGTATGTAGAGGGTTTTTTTGGATTGTAAAGGTGGGGTCTTTATAAATATTTCTATGTGCATTAAAACACATAGATTGTACACCAATGAGTTAACATTAGTTTTCTCCAGCAGAAGATCTATGTGGGACTTCCATTTTCTATGTTCCAAATTTTGTGATACTTCTATTTTAAAGAATACTGTTTTAAGCAGAAAATAAATCACCAGTTAAAACAAAGCAACATTAAATCTAGCTGTATCAACCAGTGCTAAGTTGTCATAACAGAGGATAAATCATAAAAAATTTAGGACAAAATAGGTACAAGAATACATTTGAAATATGAAAGATTAGTTATTTTAGATATTCATTTTCAGCCTATCAGACTGTACCTTGATTGTATCAACTTGATGCAATCAGAAACATCAATTAAATAACAACTTTGTCCAACAGTCACACAGTTGAGAGACTAATTCACTTCCAATTTAAAAAATTAGTATGCATCATACATTAGTATTTCTTTAGGAGAAGGAAACACATAGATGATACCAGAATTCGAAATTCCCAAGGAGTCTTCCTTGGTCCTTGAATTTTTCTTCCATTACCTCTCTTTCTCTTGTACTTGTGTACAGTGTCATCACTTCTAAGGGCTAAGCCCTGTTCTTGTTTGCTTTCCTAGTGCTCATCTGACTTGAAAAGTATGGACGGAGACTAACATAGACACCTGTGCTGAGAGGCCCCAGAAACACAACTAAAATCAGACATGACTAGTAAGTCCATTAGCCAGTATTTTTATTTCACAGAAAGAACTCATGCTAATGTTTCCAACTTTGAGATGTGAGTCATTGTGGAGAGTTTTTAAATGTTTCTACAATTTCTTTGATAATCTTCCACTAACAGATGGAGTTTAGTCCCTTTTTCCTTGGCTATTGACTAACTTTAGTGACTTGCTTATAATAAATAGAAGGCATGACATTACATGCCCTCTAAGGGTAGGCCATTCAAGTTGAGATAGCCTCCATCCTGCTCTCCTTAGCAATCAGCTACTGAGATGTGAGGAAGCCCAGGCCACTTGGAGAGGTTACACGTATGTGTTCCTGTGACAACCCCTGGCTGAGATCCCAATCCACAAGTATCAACCAGTAGACAATGAAAACAAAACAAAACAAAACGACTTTGACAAGCTATGAATTGAACTTTATATTCCTCACATAAATAATTGATATAAAAACCCTACAACTAACATCATGATTATTTTTAAGAAACTCAACATTTTTTCCTTAAGATCAGAAAGATGTCCTCTCCCACCTCTGAATTACCAGAATTACTGGGTAATATAGATTGTTAAAACTCCACGTATTCACAACTTGATATGTAGATTCAATGTAATCTCCGTTAAGTTCCCAGAAAGTTATTTCTTAGAAGCAAAATTCTTCTAAAGTTTATACAGAAAGGAAAAGGACATAGAATACCTGAAATAATACTGATGATGGATACCATTGGAGGACTCATACTACTTGATTTCAAGAACTATTATTATTATAAGGTTAGCATAATCAATATGGTTTGATAATTGAAGAAAAAGACATATACATCAATGGAACAGATAGAGAAACTAAAAATAGATACAGATATAGTGAACTGATCTTTGATAACAGGTATTAGTGTCATTCAAAGGACTAATAATGGTCTTTTAAGCAAATGGTGCTGAAGCAATTGGAAGTCCATATGCAAAAAACGTTACCTTAAAAAAATTTTTTTTAACATTTATTCATTTTTTGAGAGACAGAGAGCACAGACAGGGGAGGGACAGAGAGAGGGGGAGACACAGAATCCGAAGCAGGCTCCAGGCTCTGAGCTGTCAGCATAGCCCGACATGGGGCTCGACTCACAGAGTGCGAGATCATGACCTGAGCTGAAGTTGGATGTTTAACCGATTGAGCCACCCAGGCGCCCCAGACGTTACCTTATACCTCATACAAATTTAACTCAAAGTGGATCATAGACCTAGATGTGAAATTGAAAACAGTGACATTTCTGATGGAAGCCTAGAACAAATCTACATGGCCTTGGGTTGGCAAGGAGTTTTAAAGTATAATACCAATAGCATAATTCATGGGATAAAAATTGCAAAGTAGTACTTCATTAAAATAAAAATAAATTTATTCTCTGCATATGAACACTATTAAGAGAATGAAAAGACAAGCCAAAGACTGGGAGAAAATATTTGCAGAACATATGTCTGAAAAAAAAACTCACAAAAAACAAAATGAAACAACTCATTTCCAAAATAACAAAGAATTATTAATACTCAGCAACAAGAAAACAGATGACTCAATAAAAAATGAGCAAGAGGTCTGAAAAGACACCTCATCAAAGAAGATATAAAAATCTCAATGTGTAAAGAAAGTCTCAACATCATTTGCCATTAAGGAACTACACATTAAAACCGTGAAAGAATACTACATATTTAACAGACTGGCCCAGATCTAAAAACATTGACAATACTTATATTTGTAAAGACACAGAACAGCAGGAACTTTCAAAATGGTATCATGAATTTAGAAGATAGTTTGAGAGTTTCTTACAAAGGTGAACATAGCCTTACCATACAATGCTGCAGTTGTGTTGCTATCTATTTACCCAATTGATATGAAAACCTATGCCTACACAAAACCTGCAGATGAATCTTTATAGTAAATTTATTCATAATCACCAAAACTGGAAGCAGCCAAAATGTCCTACAATAGATGAATGGATAAATTGTGGTATATCCATATGATGAAATAACACTTAGCAAGAAAAGAAATGAGCTATTGAGCCACTCAGTAATATAAATCTTAAATTCATGTTGCTAGTAATATAAACCAGTCTTAGAAAGTTACATACTATATATTACCAATTAGATAACATTCTGGGAAGGAAAAACCAGAAAGGGTAGACATATCATTCGTTGTGAGGAGTTCAAGGGTTAAGAGATGAGTGAAAAACAGGTCCATTTTTAGGGTGGTCAAATTGATGTGATTGATATTCTAATGGTAAATACAGGACACTGAGCATTTGCTGAAACTCACAGAACTTTATAGCACAAACAGTGAACCTCAACGTAGGCAAATGTTTGTAATTCCAGGGTTTAGGGGAATTGCAGGATGAAATGCTTAATGTGACAAAAAAATCTACCTGTATTACAAATACGACACAACCTCACTGAATGGGGTGAGAGAACAAGTTGATAAGTAACTTTGGAAATTAGTGGAGTATATTAGACTAGAGGCAAAAGGAGCGGTGCTTTAAGAAATGTACTCTAGTTGTTCAAGTTTATTCCCATGGGCTGACAATTCCAACTGTACTTTATATGTATGATGAAATCGAACAATTAAGGAAATAAAAGGGGGTGGTGGAGTAAAGCTTCTCAATATTGAAGTGGGAAGCTACAGATAAGCAAAGGGAGGATGTTAGAAGATCCACGTAACTAGACTTGAAGATGTCAGTATCAACTCATAGCTTAATATACATACAGGTAATTATAAAAATACTCATAAATATCTTCATATGCATAGGCTAGTGCACATGTATTGCTCTTCATGCACCATGCTCCAGCTCAGAGGTCCTAGAAGCAATGGCACCCTAATAGCAACAAACACTCCCAGCACCCAGAGTCTGGGCTTCAATAAGAGGAGCGGGAGCTCCTTAGAAAAATGACTAATTCTTGGAATGGAGCAGGAAGTATACAAAACAAACCTAGAGCAACTTGTAAGTAAGAATGTGCTCAAAACAGGCAATAACAAAACAAAACCCAACAAATAAAAAAACAACAAAAACCCCTCCATAATTATGAGGCTATGCCAAGGGGAAGCAAGTGTTACCCTTAAAGAGCTTCCAAAACCCTAGCTGGAAAAACTTGAGAAACAAAGCAAACTAAATAGAATTAGATTATAATCCAAAGTATAAAATAATTATCCATGATGTCATAATGATGAATAATGTTTAACACTTTAAAGGGAGAAAATAGATAAAAGTTTCCAAATATTTTATGTAGATTCTCTGCCCTTGTGGAGGTATAGAATCATTTCCCCACTCCTTATACCGAGTGGATTTTGCCTTGTGACTTTCTTTCAGAGAGTAGATTATGGAAAAGGGAGAAAAAAAATACCACCTCATTAATCAAGATTAATATGCTAGACAGAATGACCTCAAAAATGTCTGTTCTATACCCCAGAACATGTGAATATGTTATAGTTTATAACAAGGGGACAGATTAAGGTTTGCAGATGAAATTAGAGTTGCTAATCAGTTGACATTAAGATAGGAAGACTATATTTTATCATTCAGATGAGCCTAATGTAATCACAAGGGTACTTAAATATGAAAGAAGGAGAAGAGGAATGTCTGAGGGACATGCGAGTATGAAACTAAGGTATGGAGAGATACAGTATGCTGCCTGTCGGGTGAATGGAGGGAGCCCAGAGACCAGGAATACCGGTAGCCTGTAGAACCTTTCCAGAACTTGGAAAGGCAAGACAAGCTGCACTATGCTAGGGACTCTGGAAAAGAATGCAGCTCCTCTAATATTTTGATTTTAGCTTAGTGAGACCCAGGTTGGATTTGTAACTTATAGAAATGTAAAAATAACTTTTGGTTGCTTAAGCTTCTAAGTTTGTGGTAATTTATTGTGGCAGTAATAGAAATGAATACAGGTAACATCAAGAGTAAGAAAGACCTTGGATAAACCCCAACTAAGGACCATTATAAAAAATACCTGATCAACAATCCTCAAAACTGACACAGTCATCAAAAGCAAAGAATGTCTGAGAAACTTTTGCAGCCAAGAAGAGTTTAAGGGGATGTAACCATTATGCCTAATTTACGTAATGTGGCATCTGGGATGAGATCCTGGAACAAAAGGACCTTAGAGAAAAACTGAGAATATTTAAATTAATTATGCACTTTAGTTAATAATAATGTACAATTATCAATTCATTACTTTTGAGAAATGTACCATACTAATGTAAGAGGTTAACAGTAGTGGAAATTGGGTGTGGGGTATATGGGAACTTTCTAAGATCTTTGTGATAATTTTGTATATATAAAATTTAGGAAACAAAAAATGAATTTTATAGTCACTACCTGACTTTAGTTACATGAGGGAGCCTAAGAGAGAGAAGCCTCCCTGAGGTCAATAAACCTTAGAACTAGGAGAGAAAAAAATTTTTTTTATTGTTTTTATTAATGTCACTAAATTCAGGGTGGTTTGTTTGTAGCTATAAAGGCAGCAGTCTTGGAAAATAATCTCCTTTGTACCCTTTCCCTCTCTATCACTACCTTGCTTTCCTTTGCAAAGGTGGCCAGTCTACACCATCACATTCTTTTACAGACAAAAATAGAGCCATACACATTTAGTTTATTTTGTGCTATGTCTAAATCACAATACTTTACACATTGTGTCATTCAATCCTACAGCTTTAGGATGGACCTGTGGCATTGATCGCCTTACAGATTATTAAACCAAGACCTAAGAAGATCAAGTAACTTTAATGAAGTTGCATGGCTAGTAGGCACTGGGAGATCTAATATAATACACTGCCTGCAAATAAGCAAGCCACCGGAACCACCCGGACTTCAGAAACTGAAAAAACCAGTATTCTTTTGGGATCCTAGAAATTAAGTCATTCTTCTACATACCACATCCTGAGATACCATCTCAAATGCCTCCTTTCCTGATGCCTATATTCTCTTGTAACCTTTTCCTGTATATTCTATAGATCTTCTTTTTGAATCCATTTAAAAAAAATGTTCCTTTCCCTTCTAACTCTTCTCTCTGGCCTATGAAATGGCCCTTTCATGGTAAACAAACTTTCCTACATGCTCAACTATTTCACCATTTGCTTATTCCAGTAGTTTTCCTCGGCTGTTAATTTTCTCCTGTATTATTGGGTCCATTCAGCTCAGTTCGTCCCATCACTGATCAACATGGTGTTGATGGTCATGTTGACAGTGGTGGTGTCAGCATTCACTTAGCTTCTGTTCCTCATTATCAAGTTATACCTTTTCTTTTGAGATTTGCGATACTCATTAGAATATATATAATCTTGCTGTCGCTCCTCAATACTCTTATTTACCAACCTGGTAAAATCTATAGCCATTGAAGGATGCAGTGGACTGACTCAGAGTGTCTATACATCTCTAACCTCAAACTTAAGTGACTTTGACATCTATGTGAATAAACATCTAGTCTTCTTGATTTCCCTTAAAATGTCTTGATCTCCTTAACTCAAGAACCAGCAACTCTTGTTTACTCAAATCATCCATACCCATGGTCAAATACTAGAAACTGCTCATTTTTCTCAACTGTTCTAATTCAACATTTTAAACTCTAATATTCCACTTTCAATATTTCTTTTGTGTGACTTGAATTGCTTTCTTTTTTTTTTTTAAACGTTTATTTATTTTTGAGACAGAGAGAGACAGAGCATGAACGGGGGAGGGTCAGAGAGAGAGGGAGACACAGAATCCGAAACAGGCTCCAGGCTCTGAGCTGTCAGCACAGAGCCCGACGCGGGGCTCGAACTCACGGACCGTGAGATCATGACCTGAGCCGAAGCCGGACGCCCAACCGACCGAGCCACCCAGGCGCCCCTACTTGAATTGCTTTCTTACAACACCATCAACGGCCTCACTTCTTTTTGGATCTTATAACTGCCTGGAAAAGCAAAACAAGAAACAGTACTCTAATTCTGAAAAATTCTAACATTCCCTCTTCTCTACTTTTTTTTCTGTGGGTTTCGGTATAGTTGAAAAGGTGACCTACTTGTGTCATCTTTTGCTCCTATAAATTTATTGTCTCTCATAACTTCCTGGAAATCTTTGCATGTGACACAGTTTGACTCCTTTTCCCTTCCCCATTCTTTAAATATTAGTTGTACTTAAATATAAACTATATGATCCTCAGGGCCTTGTAAAGGGATCCTCAAAATTTCACAGGTGCTCAGAAGCAACTCTGATAAGACCTGCCATCCCTAATATACCAATGAGGTAACTGGTAAATATATCTGGAATAAATGATTCTGGCTAAAGATTTTTTACTCACAGGTATTAAATGAATTATAACACTTAATCATCACAAAAATTCATCAAGATACATAAATCAACATTTTTGGATGAGGAAAAAGGCTTAGACACCATAGCTAAGGTTACATGGAGAATGCATATTAGGGTCAGAATTTGAACCCAGTTCTAACATTAAACTGATGCTTTGATCCACTCTGCTTTTTACCTTAGCAGTAATAAATACAGTGTCCAGTGTATCTTCCTACTGGTTACTCTACTAGAAACACAGGGCTGGCTGCATTTCACTTCAACACACAATGATCGAGTTTGCTGGCCTGGTGAGGGAAATCATTCTGACAGTCCACGATTTTAGCAAAGTTTTGAACTCTGTATTTTGTTTCTGTGCACTCAAAAAGTTATCCACTGTATTTGTTTGAGAGATGAGCCACTGAATCAGAAGAGCAGAGGCAAGAAGTTTGCAATAGCCCCGGGGAAGCATATATCTAAAAAAATCTGTCAGGACACTGACTTTTTGAGCTGAGCGAGAGTTAACTGTGAAAATCTGTGCCTTCTAGTCCCCCTGGTCCCTTTTGCAATGCCCTGATAGCTCATGTAGGGTTATGTAAACCTCATCAGTTTAAGGTGATAGGCTCATGGCATTTATGGGGTCATTAAACAAACCAGATGTCACAGGTTAATGCATACTTTCCTTAAGTTCTCTGAGTTATTTAATGTTATGGACTATTTCTGAGGAGACAGGTGGAAATTTCACAGTGTTACTTAGAAAAGTTTAAATACTGGGAAAGAATGGTTTCCAAAAACACTGAATGACATATATAATCAATGTTAAATGTCTGTACTGCACATAGTCAGCTTTCTTTGAGCCAACAACTAAAACCTTGAACCATGTTTTTGTTTAGAGTATAGCTTTTTAAATTTTTTCCTTATTACGTAGGTTTAAAGAAAAACAAACACAAAAAAACTACCAATGGTTGCAGATTATCAAAATCTGGTTTTAGAGGCAATTACTCTTCTGAATTTTTACCCAATGAACGTAAATTTTTGCACCTTTTGAGGACACCTGGGTGGTTCAGTTGGTTAAGCATCTGACTTCAGCACAGGTCATGATCTTGCGGTTCCTAAGTTTGAGCTCCGCATCAGACTCTGTGCTGACAGCTCAGAGCCTGGAGCCTGCTTCATATTTTATATATCCCTCTCTCTGTACTCCTCTCCTGTTCACACTCTGTCTCTCAAAAGTAAATAAACGTTAAAAAAATAAAAAATAACTTTTTGTACATTTTCTTTCTACATACTTGGAAAATAGATTACTTCAATATATAAGTACTTCATTTTTTTTTTTCCATTTAACTTACTATTTTCAACGTATTTGCAAAGCCACATCTCATTTCTGTCCCAAAAAGCCTGCCTGATTTGCGTTTGGCATTCTCAGAGGAGACTACAATAATTTTCACTTTTTATTAGCTTCTTTTTGTATTGAGTGTTTAAACACATTAGTTACTCTCTGTTCATCTTTGTAAATTCTAGGTGAAACACATACTGTAAAGAGAATTTAGCATGCTAGAAATGTATATGTTCAACCATGCAGCAAAGAAACATTCTTGTTCACACTCTAAAATTTTAAAATCAGTTTTCCCAATTGATACAGGTAATTTTTTCATTCTGACTCTCAAACTTTTGGGTGCACCAGAAATGTCTGTTGAGGCCATTAAAAATGTAGATGGTACTTTCCCTCTTGAGACTGACCAAGATGGAGACTGGAGCTTTTGTTAAATCATCTTCATAGTTTATTCTGTGGCACATGAAATCTGAGATCCAGTGAATGGTCAGATTTTTCCAAATTATCTTCTCTATCTTCTCAACAGCTTCCAGTTTATTATGTGTCACTTTCATTATACTTTTTGACAAATGAGTGGGAATGTTAAATTCAATGATAGCTCTCAGTAAACTTTTGCCTAAGAACAAAACTTTTAATGTGAGCCCATCTAGACCATTGGGATGGTTAGTCATCCAGCACAGAAGGAAAGTGACTGACAAAATAGGGAAAGTTTTTATTGAAATTATTACTCTATTGCCTCGATGGATGACAACATGTAATTTTCTTCTTTGTAGCCCTCACTGTAATTTGCTTCATTTAGTTCACTGCAAGGAGAGTTGTATTTTTCTGTGATCACTGTAGCAACATCAAAAGAAGGTGCTTTCATGTGTTAAACATTTTATCATGCCAACCAAAAGGCACATCCTTAAGAAGAAACCAAAAGGTTAATTTCAATTATGATCATCCTTTGCTTGTGACCACTTGAGTGATCCTGCTCAGATTGTTCAGAGTATACAAAATATACTCCTCCTACACATGCCAACCTGTTATGGAGATGTCCTGCTCTTTAAATGTTTCAGTCCTTAAAATAGATATTTCTAAAGATCAGCCTCAGAACTCAAGAATTCTCAGTCCAAAGTTTCCTGTTTAAGAGACGGCAAAAGATCGAAAGAAAGAGAGAAAGAAAGAGAAAGAGAGAAAGATAGAGAGAAAGAATACTAAGATAATTCTCATGGAATTTTTCTTCCTTGAGACTGTGGTATCTCCTTAGCATTGGTATGATGTCAAGCATTTGTTTCTTTATCCCTATGCCCTGGATTTCTTCAAGGACCGAGGGCAATCCTTTAAAGAGAAATTTGATTTCTGAGGCCATAAGATTTTCAAGGAGAGGAATACATAATTTACTTCTACATCTGACCAAATCATTTCAGTTTAAAACCCATGTACTATCCCCATAGCATAAAATTAAAGTATCTACAATGTGACTTAAGCATCTCTATGATCTTGCTTCTTCTTTCTCCAGCCTCATCACCAACCATTCCTGCCCTGTCCCTGAAGTAAGGGCCACACTAAAGTGCTTATAGCTCCCTGCATATTCTATTTTGTTTCTTTTCCCCTTGTTCGTACTCTCTCTGCAGTATATTCTTATATTCTTACTGTCTGCTTCTGGAGCCTAACTACCTTCTCAAACTTTTAGTTTTGCAGCTCAGAAAAGGCATGTAACAAGAATCCTCCTTGGCCTTCAGGCTAAGTTAAGTGATATGCCCTATAGCTCCATAATGCTTTGTGCACATTCTGCCACAGCGTATTTAAATTGTTTTTTAATTGTACTTCTTTCCCATTATACTCACCTATTTAAAGACAGGAAATAGGTGTAATTCATCTTGGAAATTTCTAAAGATAGTTGTGTAGTTGCCCCTCAATAAATGTTGAATAAGGGAATGAATGGATATTTCTAATCCTTGACAGGCTATATATATTTCTTGCATATTAGGTGGCAAAAAGTATTTGTTGAATTGAGTATATAATTGGATTAATGAATCACTGCAATGATCAGACTAGATGTTCCCTACTATAGGCAGTTGTCAAACACCAGGTCAGAACTGCTTTTTTTTTTTGTTCTGCAATTCTGTTGCACGGTAATATAATAATAATAATAATAATAATAATTCTACTTATTTTAGACGCATATATCATATTGAAGACAAAGCTGTAAACATATTTATTGAATTTTTCCCTCATTAGTCTATGATGTCAATGACATTATTTTATGTCAAGAATATTCTTGGCTCATTGGATAGGTAGTAAAAACTTGCTGGATGAGTAAATGAACAAATGAATGAATAGACTCCACTGTAAGATTTTTCATTGAGTGTGGATATCAGAAAATAATCAGGTACAGATCAAGATGGCAAACAAAGAGGTCTTGAATTTTGAAAGCAAGTTTAGAAATCTTAACAATTTCTACTATTCGTAGAAAGGCTCTTTTAGCTGAAAGAGCAAGAAAATATGTGTGTATACTCATCTGTGTATTATCACCTATCTATAAGTATCTCTACATGCAAATATCTGTATTGACATTAAGCATGATATGAGTTGGTACTGATGTCTCTGCTCAAATCCATAACCACATGAGTCATTCTACCTTTTATCCTTGTTTCCAAGTAACCTCCACTGCAACAATGAGAAAACAGACTCCCACCATCTCCTTCCATTTACTTAATTGTTCAATTATAATATATTGTGGGTTCACAACTGTTAACCCATAAGCCTGTGGGAGCCAACTTTATCACCCAGAGTAGAATGTTTAGGCAAAAAGCTGTTTGCTGTTACACAAGCCATACCTTATTTCCCTGCTCCAATCAGTGAAGCTGTTTCACATCTTAAAAAAAAAAAAATAATAATATTTATTTATTTTTGGGACACAGAGAGACAGAGTGCAAGCAGGAGAGGGGCAGAGAGACAGACAGAGACAGAGACAGAATCTGAAGCAGGCTCCAAGCTGTCAGCACAGAGCCCGACACAGGGCTCAAATCCACAAAGCACGAGATCATGACCTGGGCTGTCAGACGCTTAACCTACTGAGACACACAGGGTAAAACTCCAAACTGCCAAACTCTCTTTCAAAGTGGGTGTGCCATTTTGCCCCCCCGCCCCGTAATGACTGAGAATTGTTGCTCTACATCCTTACCAGCAATTAGAATTTTTTTTAAAAAAGAATTTTGGCCATTCTAATAGATATATAATGTTTTATTATTTTAATTTGCATTTCACCAAAATTGTATAACACTGAACATCTTTTCATCTGCTATTTGCCACATTTATGTTGTCTTTGGTAAGGTATCTGGTTTGAATCTTTTGCTTATTTTTAAAGTGGGCAGTCTGTTATCCTACTGTTGAGTTCCCTAAGTTTTGGAGTGTTTTTTTGTTTTGGTTTGTTTTTTTTTGTTTGTTTTTGTAAATGATATATCTAATAAAGGGTTAGTACCCAAAAATATATAAAGAACTTATAAAACTCAATGACCAAAGAGCAAATAATCCAGTTTAAAAAAATGGGCAGAAGATGTGAATAGACATTTTTCCAAAGAAGACAAACAACATAGCCATCATGGAAATGCAAATCAAAACCACAATGAGATATCACCTCACACCAGTTAGAATGGCTAAATATTTTTCATATGTATTCTGGAGATATACTTTACAAATCCTTGCATTCTCTTAATAGCGTTCATTAGTGTACTGTGGCTGCTATAACAAATTACCACATTCCTCTAGAATGTGTATAGTTTGGCATTTTAGAGCCTAAGAATAATTTTGGGCTATATTTGTAAAAGATGTGAGGTTTTTGTCTAGGTTCACCTTACTTATTGCATATGGATACCCAATTGTTCTAACATCATTAGTTACAAATATTCACCTTTTGCTATTATACATACAGATCCTGTATTTTTGTTGATATGGCAAATTATATATACATAGGTACTCCCATTATCATACTTAGCAATTTAGACATGATTTCCTTTAGCTCTTTGAACATATTTAAAATAGCTGAATTCAAATCTTTGGCAATTTCACTGTCTGGGCTTCCTCAGGAGCATCCTGTTGATTTTTTTTTATTTTTAGTATTTAATGAGCCATACTTTCCTGCTGCTATGCATTATCTCATCGTTTCATATTGAAATCCTGAGATCCAAAAATCATATGGCAAGTCTGGAAATCATTTTCTCTCCTTTCTCCAGGGTTTGCTGTTGTTGCTTCTTAATGTATTTGTTTTGTGATATTTCTAAACTAATTCTATAATGTCTGTATTCTTTATGGTCTGTGGCCACTCTGTCTCTATCTCACTAGTCCTTGTTCAGTTAATATTAAACAGACTTTCTTAAATGTCTAAAACCAGTAAACCTTCCAGCCTTTGCCAAGGTTCTTGGTGCATATTGAGGCATGCCTTCCATACTCAGTAAAGCAGTAGACATCTCTTTCTTGGCCTTCTCTTTATGCTTTCCCAGAGATTTAACGTCACCTGGAGTGGAGAGTTTACCACGTACACAGGTCTTTCCTGAGCATGTCCACAGCAAGCATGTGACTTTCTAGATTCCTAGGACTATGCTGGAGCTTTTAAAGGCACTTATGTGTATATCATTTTTCCCCACAATTTCCTTTTTCACATTGCAGTTATTCTATTGTTTGCTCTCACTGTTATCTACCCCCCTCAGACAGCTAGGAAGTTATAATAGTTGATGTAATTATTTTCAACACACTGCTCTGGGGGAAGAAGTTTCTGGTTCTGGGTATGTATCTTGTCAGTCAAATATAAATAGCCTTGCAAATGGGGTCTTCCCAGGAAACACGAGAGAGGTTAAATAATGACAACTCTTTTGAAATAAGACTTTCAAAGAACTCTAGCTACATTCTTTTTTTTAAATGTTTTTTTTTTTTTATTTGAGAGAGAGAGAGAGAGAGAGGGAGAGGGAGAGAGACAGAGAATGAATGAATGAATGAATTTGAAATGGGCTCCAGGCTCTGAGCTGTCAGCACAGAGTTCGACGCAGGGCTCAGACTCATGAATGATAGGATCATGACCTGAGCCAAAATCAGATGTTTAACCAAAGGAGCAACCCAGATGTCCTGAGCTCTAGCTGCATCCTGTTCCCACAGGTGGCTTCCAGACTGTACTGGGAATTTAGGTTGTTATGTTTTAAAGACTTCTGTCTAGTTGGAGAGAAAGATGGGATTGGGGCAAGTTAAAGTGACACAAAGCTCAGTTTTTACAAGATTTAACTATTTTTCCGGAATAAATGCTTCCTGGGTTTCGTCAGGCTTTTAGTTAGTTTCCAAAGTCCTGGAAAAGTTGGTACTGACAAACTTTACAATTTTTAGGAGGTGGTTGTACTTTTATTAAGGTGAGATTTTTCAGAGGTCCCTACTTCACTATTTCCACTGATCTCAAGTTCAATCAGTTTTTGTCTAACAAATTTTGATGCTCTGTTAAGTGAATATACATTTAAGAATTACTATGCCTTCTTGGACAACTGACCTCTTTATCATTATGTAATGCCAATCTTTATCCCTCATAATTTTCTTTGATTTGAAGTCTTCTTAGTGAAATTGTTATATAGCTACTTCAGCTTTCTTTTGCTTAGTGTTGATATGGCATATCTTTCTTCTTTACTTTTAACCTGGGTCTCTATATTTAAAGGTTTCCGATAGACAACATATAATTAGGTCACGCATTTTTATCCATTTGGAAATTCCCTGTCTTTTCATTAGTACATTTACATCTTTCATAATCTAAGTGATTATTGCTTTAGTTGGATTAATATCTATTATGTTTGTAACAGCTTTCTTTTGCTCCCTCTTTTTCTGCCTCCTGATTTTAATTTAGCACTTTTTTTAATCCATTTCATTTTTTAACATATTATACTTAAAAAATTTTTTAGTAGCTGCCCTAGAAAAATATACTTTTTTAGCTAAACTCTTTTCAAAAAACTCTATACTCTTCACATATAGTACAGGCAACTTAGAATAACATATTCCTAATACTTCTTTCCCATCTCTTGGAGTACTGCTACTTACCCATATGTTAAAATCACCCAAAACATTGTCACTCTTGTTAATTTAATTCACCTGTTTTATTTTAGATAAGAAAAAGAAATATTTTTAAACATTTATTCTTTTTGTGCTATTTTTTACATATGCATCCAATATCCTGACCTATATCATTTTCCTTTTGCCTGAACAACAGTTTTCAACACTTCTTGTAGGGAAATTTCTGTTAGTGCTGATTTCCCTGTTTTAGTTTGCAGGAGAAAGTCTATTTCTCTTTCACCTTTGAAGGATAATTTTGCTGTGTATAAGATTCTAGGTTGGTGGGTTATTTTTTTTTTCATCGTTTACATATTTTACTCTATTCTTTTCTTGCTTGACAAGAAGTCCACTGTGATTCTCATTTTTATCTATAGGTAAAGTATTTTTTTTCTTCTGTGGCTTTACTGAAGACTTTTTCTTTGGGTTCCTGCAATTTCAAAATTACATGCATTGATGGGTTTTTATTTGTGCTTTTATTTTTGTCCTGCTTGTTTTTCTTTGAGCTTCCTAGATCTGTGGCTTGGAATTGCTCATTAATTTTGAAAATTTCTTGGCAATATTGAGTCAATTATTTCTTGTAACCCTTCTCTTTCTTCTCCTTATAGTCCAATAATATGTATGTTAGATTTTTTGAAATTGTTCCATAGTCTTTGAATGTTCTTGTCTGTGTTTTTGTTGTCTTTATAGATCAGTTTGTTAAGTTTCTACTTCTTTTTCAAGATCACTGAGTGTTTTCCTTGGCCATTTTTTTTTTGTTTATTTTTGAGAGACAGAGAGAGAGAGGGAGGGAGGGGCAGAGAGAGCGGGAGACAGAATATGAAGCAGACCCAGGTTCTTAGCTGTTAGCACAGAGCCCAATATGGGGCTGGAACTAACAAATTGTGAGATCATGATCTGAGCCAAAGTCAGATGTTTAACCAACTGAGTTACCCAGGTGCCCCTCGTTGGCCATTCTAACATACCCATATGTTTATCAAGGGTATCCTGCATTTTAGTTTCTGTAGTGTTGAAGGTAGCATTTCCTTTTTATTGTTTTTTAGAAGTTTTCATCTCTGTTTACATTACCTATCTGTTCTTGCATGTGGAGTACTCTTTCCATTTGCCCTTCTTCCAGAGGAGATAAGGCTTACAAATTATTGTTTCCTGGAGAGCAGACCTTTGCTATGGAGTAGACATTAAGTATATTTCATCATGATGACTCTTCCCCTCCCCCACCAGATCCAGGAAGAGATCTCAGATTTTCAATATGCCAAGCTTACTGGAATTCTTGGTGGTAAATCCCACAAGAGAGTGAAAATCCCCCTAAGGATTGCAGCTCTATGAGTTTCTCATTCTTATGCTAGTCCACACTCAGCCTCTAGCAATTTGCCAAAATTACACTTTAAGTGTTCTACCAGTTAGTTTAGGGTTCCTTTCTTCTGCTACAAATAAGTATAGAAGAGGACCCTCAATATGCAGATGTCTTCCCATATTTGAGAGTGTTAGCTTGATCTACAACCTATGTCTCTAATGAATTCAAGGAAAGTCCCTGATTTTCTGTGTGTCAACATTTTTTTGTTGTATGGACAAGAGTGAGAACTTCCAAGCTCTTTACATGTTGGAACTGAAACAATCCCCTCCAGACTATGATATTCTGTTTTTTTTTTTCTTTGTATTTGTATGATTTCCATTCTGGTACAGCAGAAGCTGATAGCATCTCTTATTAGTTCCTTATTTCAGATTTCCTGGATTTCTGAATAAGGACTCAATTCTCAGGATTGTTTTGATTGAATAATTCCATGTCCTCAATGGTCTATGTGTCATCAGATTGTTCCCCAGTACTTAAAAAAAACAACAAATAAGCAAAAACACCATTATTTGGGGTTGTTTACTGTGTCTTATTGTAGTATCTTTAAATCTGGGAGGGGGGATTTAAAAGTTGTGTCTGGATATGTAAAGACAAAGATTTATGCCTGTTATAGGTGAATTACAGTTGCATACCCCTTTCTTGAATTGATTCATAAGAAGGCTGTGTTCTACTCCAGTGTTTCACAAAATGTGGTCTTGAGACCACAACCTGGGGGTTTATTCAGAATGCAGATTCCTAAACCCAAATCTTGCCTATTAAAACCAACATCATGGTGTGGACCCTAGGAGAATAAATTTTCTAAGACCCCAGTTGATTTATATACACACTAAACCTTGAGAACTATTTTTAACATTCATTAACTTCTGCTCTTTACTATGGTAAGTTAAGAAATATAGGGGCGCCTGGGTGGCGCAGTCGGTTAAGCGTCCGACTTCAGCCAGGTCACGATCTCGCGGTCCGTGAGTTCGAGCCCCGCGTCAGGCTCTGGACTGATGGCTCGGAGCCTGGAGCCTGTTTCCGATTCTGTGTCTCCCTCTCTCTCTGCCCCTCCCCCGTTCATGCTCTGTCTCTCTCTGTCCCAAAAATAAATAAAAAACGTTGAAAAAAAAAATTAAAAAAAAAAAAAGAAATATCTAAGCCTTCCTTTCTCTAAGAAAGTGTTCACTCAAGTATCATTCTGTGTAACCAAAGGACAAATGTAACCTGAATTATTATGGGCTGTATGATTCATCAACACAACACTTATTTTTTAAATCATCTAATGTTTTAAAGACTCATCCCATGGAGCTGTTTATTTCTTCAATCAGGGCAGAGGTGTGAAAGCTTTCTTCACAGTTCTTCTAATTATACAATCACAGCATCAACCATGTAGAATGAATCAATACTGCAATGTTGTTTTAGTGCATCATTTTTGGAAGAAATGCACTATGAAGCTAGGCCATATTGTCATTCTTAAAACAAAACTCAATCTAGAGTGAAATAAAACAGAGCATCTCAAAATTGAAAATGTGAGATATTGTTTTTTTTTCCTCCTGTCATCTTCAGAAAGGAGCTTATAAGGGACTATCCAGTGTCACTTTTAACATTCAGCTTTACTTTCTTTACATCTTAATGAGAAGTTACCATACAATTCCTCTTATCCCATTAAAATCTACTTTAAAAATGAATCTTTGGTACTTTAAATTTTTCATTCCATTTTTGGCACATGAGTATAAGTAAAAATTGGGCCGAAATGTTCTCTTTGTCCTACCTCATCTTTCATTTTTCCATCCCAACCTACTTTTCCCTGTGATCAATCAAGGACTGTGTGGGAATAACGCTAGAGTCAGTGAAGGTCAAAATGGAAATTCTTCAAAAGGATTCAGTATAGATAGAAACTTGCTGAGAAACAACACATATGAATTAATATAATCATTTCACAGAAGGTTGGAGGAGGTAGGTTACATGGAAAAAACTTCCTCTGAATTAGCTGAAAATTCTATCAAACAAAATATGATCTTATTTGTAATTTATTCACAACTGGTCTTTAAAGAGCAAGAAAGATTCCCACTTTATTGCCTACAATTTCAAGAAAGCAACTTTCATCCAGAAGAGATTCTAGGGAACTGAAATGCCTACTATGTCAGCAAATACAGTTAATATGTTAGCAAAATCTGTTTTCAGTGTGCTATTAGTAAAATTTGGGGAACATGTGAAAAAAACTGTTCTGGTGCAGTAATGCAAAAATGCCATCTCTATATGAGGTAAATCATTTTACACACACACACACACACACACAAAGGGTAGGGAGATACTAAGCAGGGAAAGAGAGTATCGGTGTTGGAATTTTCATTTATTAAATACTAACTATGGATCAGACTCAATGCTGGTGCTTTATGTTAATATTTTAAGAGCTATACCATTTTAGTGAAGTATCATCATGAAAATTTATACATAGTGAATCTAAAGGTCATAAAGTCAGTACTTGGCACAGAAAGGACTGGAATTCAGACCAGTCTAACTCTAAAGCACATCCTTTTCCCTTATACTATGGTTTCAGGATCATGGATTTGCATTCACTTTAATCTTCATGGTTTCTAGACCATTTTGTCTACCTGGATTGCCAACCCTCTCAAGTGACTTATGTATTTTGACTTCCATTCTTTTCCCCAATTCATTATTTAGTAACTTTGTTGAATATAAAACTCTGTAAATTCTATCAACAATATTTAATATCTTTGCCTTTGATTTGTAAATGAATTGGCTAGAATAACGTAAAATTGCATTAATAGCAATAGAAAGTCTTTTTTTAAAGTTTATATATTTTGAGAGAGAGAGAATGAATGAATGAATGAATGAATGAACAAACGAATCCCAAGCAGGCTCTGCACTGTCAGCACAGAGCCTGCTGTGGGGCTGGATCCTATGACCCTGGAATCATGACCTGAGCTGAAATCAAGAGCCAAACGCTTAACCAACTGAGACACTCAAGTGTCCCAGCCATAGGAAATCTTGAACTATATTTGCCTTTATAAAAATGTTAAAAGATTCTTCAACATCTCCAGCGCATCTTATCAAATGTTTGGAGCAATCTTGTGTGAACCTGTTAGAGTCTTATACATAGCTCAGAGGTAAGGAAATCCCCTTTTATCTGTTCTTACATTATTTATCTTATTAATGAAATCACATAATTTACTATCAATGCCATAATCTAACATTGTAAGATTTGATAGAAAAAGTATATACTTGTCCTTCCTCTCTGTCCTTTTTTTTCCTTCTTTATCTCTTTCTCTCAAAGATTTAATTCCCATAGTCCATTCTAAGCAAGGATATACAGTCGTGAACAAAAGAAAGTCCCAGACTTCGAGGAGCTTTCACACTGGTGGAATTATATTTATACAAAAGTAGAAGTGCATTTCTATTACATTTTTCCTTAAATTCTGCATAGTTTTTTCAGAATGTCAACATGGCAAAATGAGATCTGTGAGTATTCTTAATGATAATATTGCTTACATTAAGTAAATTGAATGTTAAGTTCATGATGGAAAGACTGAGGTCTATTCAACTACTCTTCTATCGTTTGAGCATAGTTCAGGGTACTTAGTTGGCACTCCATAAATACATTTCTGGTTTAAGTGCTTTGTGTCTGGGATTGCACTTTTAAATATAGTAGCCAGTAGCTACATGTGGTTTTTAAATTTATATTTAAATTGGTTAAAATTAAATAAAATTAAAAATTCAACTCTGTAATATCATTAGTCATATTTCAATTTGTCAATAGCCACATTTGACTAGTGCCTACAATATTGGACAGTACAGAGGACATTGCTACCATTGCTCTAAGTTGTACTGGACAGCACTTCTATAGAATTCCATGGTCAAAACTGATGCCTATTGTTGGCCCAAATGTATAATTTTCACTCATGTTCTGAGAAGTATGTTTTAGGAAACACTGGCTTCTAAGTGCTTTTGAGAATAGGAAATAGATGTTAAATTTCATCAAATGAAGTGAGATAATTATAGTTTTTATTTTTTTAAAGTGTCTTAAACTGCTTCGTATGATGGATTTAACAAAGATATTTTTTAAAGCCTTGTCATCCTTGCTTTCCTGGACAAATACAACTTGTTTGTGGCATTTCTGCTGTTTTGAAATTCTCTAAGACTTTTTAAAAGGAATTTTTCTTTTATTCATTATATCAAAATATAGTTTCTCCTTTGTATAACATTTTAAGTGTGTGTGTATATATATCAAAACAGTTGTAGCTTTCAAAAATAATCCTGGGAGGAGTTAATCTTTGTCAATTCTCTGGAACATATCCAGTAACTACCTATTTAATAAATGTGGTCTGGTACACATTTTAGGTATTTGTTTTAATGGTTAAATGATGTAAACACATTTTCAAATCAATTTTTGTACTTTGAGACAATTGCTACATTTGTTGAGATTTTCCCAGTATGTTAGAAGAGATTCTCCTTTGTTTCCTTTTAAAAGATTTTTTTTTCATTTTGGTTACAATGTGTTTTACATTCCTGATGTGTGACACTAGTGGCTTCTCTTGTTTTAAATACGCCACCTGAGGGGCACCTGGGTGGCTCAGTTGGTTTAGCATCCGACTTTATCTCAGGTCATGATCTCACACTCCCTGAGTTTGAGCCCTGTGTCGGGCTCTGTGCTGACAGCTCAGAGCCTGGAGTCAGCTCCGGATTCTACACACCCCCCCTGCCCCTCTCCCACTCATATGGTCTCTCTCTCAAAAAAAAGAAACATTATAAAATATATAAATACCCCACCTGAGTTTGGATTTGCTTATAAATTCCAATGCACATCTAATTCAAGTAATCAATTTTAAATTTAATTTTCTTAAAAAACTTTTGGAGTTCAGTCTTAGCTTGTTTCTATTCATGTTTAATTTCCATAGGCATTTTTTACTGTGAATTTTCCTCATAAAATTCAATTCTTTAGATACATCAGTCATATTTCAAGCGATAAATGGTGACATCTGGTTAGTGGCCACCATACGAAACAGTGAAGAAAACATTTCCATGACTGCATAAAATTCAATTGAACAGCATTTTTAACAAATTTCACTATTAACTTGACATTCACTATTGTCCAAATTTTCACACACAATGTTTTAAAACTAAACTATGAATAATGTGTTGGTGTAATTTGATTTTCTTTTTCTGCTACTGAGAAGTAAGACTATTTTTAAGTTTTTGTAATTATTTGCCAGCAAAATTTAGAAATTGTACCGTAGTGTTATGTTACTATGGTCAGAGAATGCAGCTAGTCAAATTTCTACCTTGGGAAATTTTCTTAATGGTTTTCTCTACCTTAGTATAAGCTCTTATTTTTTAACTGTTGGGTTAATATTTTTAAAATGCTCTATGAACACTTGAAAAGATTATATAAAGTCTCCATAAGTACAATGTTAAATATTTGCAGATATATTTTCAAAATTATAAATCAAAGTCCTGCTTATCTCATTTAAAGGCTCTATTATTCTTTCAGATTTTTTCCTAAGGTATCTACAATCATCTGCTGCTATATGTAAGCAAACACACTTTCTCTTTAAGAATGGATTGTTGTTAGTTGTGTGACGTATCTTACAAGGATGGTGGGGCAGGCTATGTATTCTGATCTCCAGCACACTAAATCAGATGTGGCTGAGAATAAGGGCATTTGGAGAACTCATTTAACACAAATATTTTTATTCCCCCGTGCAATCCACAATTTGAGAAGGGTTCCTCAATCTTCTACATTTTTCTTTTAAACTGAAAAGCTCTCTTCAAATTTCTAGGCCAATTTTAAGTCTTAGTCTAGGGAAGCTGTTTGATTTGAAAAAGGGTAACTTCCTAAAAGCCACTTTATATTTTCTGCTTAAAAATACAACCTATCTTCTTGGGCCAAAGCTGTTTAACCATCTCTCTATGATGAGATAGATAGTTCAGCATTAGGGGAAGGAAGGGACTCTAAAATCCACTCTATTAGTTACTCTGTTGGTAAATACGAGATAGCCAGTTCATAGAGCAGCATAGAAATGGTCTAGGAGTAGGAGGGAATTCTTCATGTGCAATTTGGCACGTAGTAGCTACTTATTCCTTTTTGTTAAGTGGATAGATGAATAACATCAAGAAACTGACCAACAAAAGATACACAGATGAATAGATAATGGGCATGGAAAGTTGAGGAAAAGGAAACAGTAGTAGAAAGATGAATGTCTGAAAAGGATTTTTGGGAAGGAGAGAAGCATATTTTCCATATCCAGTCAGATGCATATGGTAGTAGCTAATAACCTTACTTTTAGTAATACTTAAACAATTCAAACTATATGAAAAGTCAACTTTCTTCAGTTTAGCCAAAATGCTCATCTGTTGTATTTCCACCAATTCCTATAGTGTAAGAAAATACTATACATATGTTTCTAAGTCTAGGGTAGCCTTTATCTTCTTCTCTCTCTCTCCCTATGGGACACAGAAAGGGGAAAGAAAAGACAGGAGGTAAATGGGGGAATGCCTATGAATAAGTTTATTATCAGTACAGATCATTAATATGTGACACTAATAAAACTGATGGCCCACATGGTCCACAGTGTAGGCAAAATTACATTAAAATTAGTAACACCATTCTATCAGAAAAAAATTAAATCTTGGCTCAGGCTTTAAATATACTCAATGAATTGTAAAGGCAATTCTTAACATCTTATCATTAGATATTCCCTATCTCTCACCTATGCCACAGAGTAACTCCTAGAAAATGTTTTTCTCTTCCCTCTCCTTTCGGCTCCCTCTTGGCTATCCTTTTCACACTCCCCATTACCCACAGTGTGATGTGTCTCTCTTTCCCCAGCTGTTCTCTTATACCCATGATGCCTCCACATCTCTCCCTTCCACACACTTTCTTGCAAAACGCTCTTGATCCCTTAATCTAAAATTTCCTGACTTTTCTTTTCCTGGAAAATTTTAGAAACTATCTATACATCTGCAGACTATGTGGCTCCAAGTAGTAGGGAAAGCTTCAGTTATATGCACATTCCAGGTTCTGGATCCTCCATTTGCTTATAATTGGCTGTGTGTTATATTTTCCCCTCTTTGTGCCTTAGTTTCCTTATTGGTAAAATGAAGAAAACACATGCATGTCTTAGAGCTGTGGGAAAAAAATGAGATAACTTATGTGAAAATACCTAGCACCTAGTTCAACAGTTATTTTTCTCTTTTACCACATCCTTTCTATGGTTCTAACAGAGTTTCAAGGTCTGTAGAGAATATTATGGTGGAAAAATCAAGAAACATCAAGGGTTTTTAATTTGGTTCATTCAAAATGTTTTCTTCTATACATACCTGCAACAATAAAAATGATGTCTAAACCAAAGTCTTTAAAAGAAAAAGTGAAGTAGAATGCAAATCAAATAAGTACATTATGATAAGCTTGTAAGCCTTTTGGGATTTTCTTTTCTACTTTACCACTTTCCGACTATAAAAAAGAAGGAAACTAACCAGACTGGAACCTTTGATGAATTAAATTCTTCTACTTTAAAGGCTATTAGGAAGTTCGATGCTGACTTTACACTTGGCTCAATAGTCATAGTAGTAAGAATTCTTCTAAAGAATATCAAAAATTTTAATTTATGAAGAGGTAAGTATGTTAAGTTTAGGAGATTATTGGCTGAGGTTTTGTGGGAGTTTCTGATGTTTTAATAATGAAAAATATCCTCGAACATGTTTTAATTATTCACATTAATGGAATTGAGTACTCATATTTTCACATTTTACATAAAATAAATTATTAGAAAAGAGGCAGCATTTTCAGGTTTAGTTTTTTCAGGAGCATCTCTAAAAAGGCAGGTGAGTATATTGGTCAACTGTGCTGATGCACATGTCAGACCTCCTAGGTTGGAATATAGTTTATTGGGGTAAAGTATTAATCTCTTTATGACTTAGCCCCATCCTTTATAAAAGTCGGATGATTAGAGGAGATTGAACATTGGGGATTCTATCAAGGAATTTATGTAGCATCTAGTGAGTGTTAAATAAAATGGCTTCAGGAGCCAATGTTAGTGGAGAAGCAGTGCATAGTACATAGAACAATCAGTGACCTGATCGGGTCAGGAACTTCCTATGTGGCTGTACAAGGCTTGCTTCATTTCTCTGGGCCTTGATGATCTCATCTGAAATTAGCTCTCATTGTTAAAACACCATGAACCATTGAGTTTTTACCACTGTAGGAAATAAAGTGATTCAATCAGAATCTGACGTGTATTCAGAATCTGTTCTTAGAACCCACACTTATAGACCTAAAATAAATTTGCAAAGTCATGGTGCTATAATAGCTGGAATTATATTCAGAACATGTTAACAAATACATTGTCTTTTGATAGAAGCTGAATTCTATTGAATATTAAACAGAAATAAATAATTCTCATGTTTATATGCCATTAAGCATCAAAAAAGTGAGACTTGTGTAAAAATGTAGTTTTGCAATATGGAAGGATATTTTTCTTCTCGTGGCTCTCTTTACAAATAAACAACTTTGTAGCCAAGTATGAAAAATAACTAGATTTTGGTTTTTTTGTTAAGTGGAAATGTCTTACTCTATTTAAATTATGTTGGGAAAGGAGATCAATAAACTGATTACAGTAAACTGACTACATCTTCCAGGAAGGCTACTTAGGAATAATGTAAAGAAAAACACATTTAGCATAGATTTTTAAAAGGCCAACTTTGTTCTTGCATATATGTTTCCATGTTGTTTCCATTCTGCTACCAAATTAACAATTATATGAGCCAGAAGAAACCATCCAATTAAAGAACAGAATGTAATCTGTGCTGTTACACTTCCCTTGGTCCTGTTATAGAATTATCTGTGAAGATGATGAAATACACCTTACTACTAAGTGATTTATGCCTATATGGTCATTTATCATTAGAGGTAACTGCGGCTTAGTATAGAGCCTTGAGTCCTAGAGTAATGTTGTATTAGCAGATCTTTGGCATAGTCCAGAGTAATCCCCTAAAATAATCTTTCCTTATCTCCACCATCCTTTCACCCTACCTTTCTGGTGTGTTTCCATCTTAGTACGTGAAACATCTAGCCAGAAGCGTGAACTGAAAATCTGAAAGTCATTTCTGACACTGCTCTTCTTTTCAACACCTCTGTCGCCTCCAATTTACCCATAATTTTTAAAATATTTCATCTTTTAAATATTTCTTGAGTATTTCCATTTCTCTCAATCTCCAACATTACCACCTAACCCAAGCTGCCGCCCTTTCTCTTCTGTCCTACCTCACTTACCACCTGCAGCTACTTTTTCTTTATTTTTTTATTTTTGAGACAGAGAGAGACAGAGCATGAACGGGGGAGGGTCAGAGAGAGAGGGAGACACAGAATATGAAACAGTCTCCAGGCTCTGAGCTGTCCGCACAGAGCCTGACGCGGGGCTCGAACTCACGGACCGTGAGATCATGACCTGAGCTGAAGTCGGCCGCTTAACCGACTGAGCCACCCAGGCGCCCTGCAGCTACTTTTTCTTCATCACATCTACTTTTTTTTTTTCCTTTTCAATCCATTCTTCACCTTTAAATTACTTTGTTATTAGGCTAAGGCACAATGACCTTAAAGTGATTGGCTCACTCTACTAGAATATTCTCTCTCCATCATTTGCTTTAGATAGACACACCTTACTCCTTCAGTTACTTTCCCTTAGAACATTGATCTCACAATGCAGTCATACATTCATTTCATTTATGTCACTATTTAACGTCTATTACTATGTAAATTCCTTGAGGGCAAAAACTGTGCCTGGTTTTGCTATCCATTGTTTGTGTAGCGCAAGTGGTATTGAATGTTTTTTGAATGAATGAGTGAATAAATAAGGGAAAAATTGCCAATATTACAAACAGCTTTCTGGTTAATGGCTCAGCCTTCAATTAAGATATCCTGTATCAGCCAAGTTAGGGTATTAAAAAAATGGAAAAAGTTGAACACATACTTAACTGATCTAGATAAAAGATTTCATGTCATCAGATTTTCTTTGTCTTGGTGGTGCTCTGTGGCCATATAATTACTTGATTAGCGGACCCTTCATTATTTAAATCTATTTCTTACTATCTTAATGTAAAGGTCCCTCAAAAGTTCTGAGCTTTAACTTAAAACTCCAATTAGGCTATGATGATCTTATTCTATAACATATTACAAAATTTTGAATAACCTTATGTGATTTTTACTTAGACCTGGAACAACTACTCTTTTCATTTCATCTCTCTTGTATTCAAGTTTATTTTATATATATTTTTAACTGTGAAATAACATTAAGAGAGCCAAATATTAAATTTTCACTAGATGCTTCACATATGTTCCTCACACAGTATTACTCAAAAACAAACTTGCAAGTAGGCGTCTATTCTTTGGAGGCAGAACCCTAGCAGATTGTTCAGTCAAACCAAAAGCTTTATTTTCTCTCTTTTTCCTTTCATCCTCATCTTGCTCTTATTCCCTCTCTTTGCCTCCCTTTCCTGGCTTTGCTTTGCACCTCCACCTCCTCCCAAAGTGTCCTCATAGCACCTCCTCGCTCAGTCTGCCAACTTCTGCGGCTCTCTGCTCCCTCTATCCACCTGCTCAGGACGCAAAGACATGATTCTCTGGCCTTGAATTAATATAATTGAATTATTTGTTCTTTTCTTTTTTTCCCCCGTTATTGGACATTGGATCTGTGTTCCCTGGGTTCCGTATTCCCAGTTTTTATTCTTATATCTCTCATCACATTTATCCCTTCATAGCAGTAATCCTGCCTTGTCACTTGCTAACCATGTGACTCTTGGCTCTGTGCCTCAGTTTCCTCTTCTGTAAATCAGCTGTAAAAACAGCATTCAGCAGAGAGGCCCAGGACTAAGACAATTTATTTATTTATTTTTAAGGTTTGTTTATTTTTGAGAGCGAGAGAGAGAGAGACAGAGTGCAAGTGGGGGAGGGGCAGAGAGAGAGGGAGACACAGAATCCGAAGCAGGCTCCAGGCTCCGAGCTGTCAGCACAGAGCCCGACACAGGGCTTGAACTCACAAGCTGTGAGATTATGACCTGAGCTGAAGTCGGTCGCTCAACCGATTGAGCCACCCAGGTGCCCCGGACTAAGACAATTTGAGGGCTCTTTTATATTTAAAAAATAATACAAAATTGTGAGTAAAAATTGGCACAACACGGTTACTTATTGAGAGAGAGAAAAGGAATTGAAATAAAGTACAACTTGTTAAAAGCTGATTAGGACTGCAAATATCCCCAAAATGAGGACATAAAGCAGTGTTTACATTCATTAAATAACACTACCTTTATAATACGGATTCTGTACAAATTTTGGCTGCAAGCTTCTTGATTGCATCTTCTTATGAAAACAATTCTGTAAATCATTTTCTATAGAGAGATTAAAAGAAAACTAAAAAAACTATCAGAGTAGATTGAATTTTTTTATTGATAGTTTAGAAATGTTTTAGATTTGCAACCCATTGTTGTCAATATTACATAGATTTTTAGAATCTTCATCTAACTTGGAAAAGCATTTGTCAGGTTTCTCTCACGTATGAGCTCTAAGTTTGGAAGGGCTTTTCACAGACTAGCTTCTGGCCCAGTACTTTTTTTTTTTTTTTTAAAGTAAACTCTATGCCCAATGTGGGGCTGGAACTCATGACCTCGGCCAAGATCAAGAGCCAAATGCTCTACCAATCGACACAGCCAGGTGACCCTAGCTTAATACCTTTCAAACCATTTTTTTTCTTCTCACTCTACATACTAGGGCTCACTCTACATACTTCTAGGGCTAGAAGTCATAGGAGCGACTTATTTCCTGATGTCATCTTAGCCCCTTCATTCAGGATGTTATAAGTTGGATACAAACCATCTCAGACCACCTTAACTTAACCTTTAAGTAATGTGTTGCAAAAAATCATTTTATCATATAGCCTATAGTGAACTACTATTACTTCTATACTAAGATAACAAGAAATATAATAGAATTAACAGAACACAAAAAATACTGTCAGTCTCTTTTGTCTCCTTTAAAGAGTCATTCCAAAATATGTGTGAGCATTCCAAATACTGGAACCTTGAGGAGGATGTTAATGATAACAAATGATTTTAACTAGAGTTTACTGTGTGGCAGGCACTCTCTTAAGCCCTTTGCTTTGGTAATAATCCTTTCCATAACCTTATGCTATATATGGCTTTGCATTCCTATTTTACAAATGAGGAAATGGAGGCACAGTTGATTTCTATCATATTTAATCCCTTCAGTGCGTGTATTTTTCTCCTTTAAATTATAAATTGTGAGAATTTTACATACTGTTTTATGGAGAAGTAAAATGGCATACACCTATTAGAGAGAATACTTTTCACTATATGTCAAGTTATTTACTAATTAAGGCCAAGGGACAGGCTAATCTCTAGTTGGCAGCAGCTTTGCAATCAAATTGTCTTAATGAACTTCCCTGTAAGATTTGGGCCAAAATTTTCTTCTTTACAACCTTTCTCTCCAGTCACTAGAAGCGGGTTGATTATCCAAAGGGGGTTGACTCCTTTAAACCATACCTGTGTCTTGTATAAACAAAACTCTCTATAGTGATTTTCACTTAGCCACAGAATTATTTGTTGATATGTTTTTCCCCCTCTAAAAGAATATAAACTGCTGTAGATCGTGGATCTTTCTATTTGTCTTTAAAAAAAATTAACATTTATTCATTTTTTGATAGAGACAGAGCATGAGTGGGGGTGGGGAGCAGAGACAGAGGGAGACACAGAATCCAAAGCAGGCTCCAGGCTCTGAGCCGTCAGCACAGAGCCCGACGCGGGGCTCAAACTCACAACCGTGATATCATGACCTGAGCTGAAGTTGGACGCTTAACCAACTGAGCCACCAGGCACCCCTCTATTTGTTTTTCTATCAACAACAACAGAGCTTGGTACAGAATACAAAATCAGAAATTGGATGTTAAAAGAGATGGGTGAACATTGAAGGACAGCTTTGGAAATTGACCTTTGTAACATACATAACATTCCAGATATTAGAAAATTATCTGGTAAAAGAGAATTAATAATTTCACAAGATAATTTTTCTACATTTTCACGATTGATTTATGAATTCTTAGATGACAAATGAATCCAAGCTGACAAATGAATTCAACCTAACTCCTAACTTTCGCTACAATGAGCATGTGAATTTGCACATTTGGAAGATAGACTTTCATTTTTTTTCTGCTACCTTTTAAAATCCTGCGCCTTTTGAGCCCTTTTATAAATGAGTGACAATTCTCTTCATGAACACTGATATAAGACACCTATTTGAAAATCACTGTCATATACTTCACATAATTTTAAATCTAATATGTTATTTTAGTAGCATCTTTGAAGATTTCTTTGAAGGTCTTTTTACATATCACAGACTAACAATAATTTGTCTCCTTTAAAATGATCATTCTGCAGGTTTTCACATCATTTATAACTTTTGTATTTTAATTTATAGTTTTAGTTATCATGTATATTTATATGCAGATGTTATTTACTTTAGAAGTTTAGAAATAGACATTTGTATTGCCCATTTCAGTTCAACAAAGCCACAGTATTTAGTCAGCTAATGAAAGACTTTAAATAGTACCTAAAATGATCAGGTTTATGTTTGCGAAGGTCATTCTGACAATAATACGAGGATGAAACCGAAGTGGAGAAACCAGTTCTGAGCGTATTTTAAAAGCTGAGGCTAAAGGTGTTAAGTCTTAAATAACAGCACTTGTGACCAGGGTAAAAACTAAAGGGGGCGTCCTAGAAATGTCAAAAAGAGAGACGGGGGAGAGAGAGGGAGAAATTGAGATCTGAGAGCCGATTAAGGAAAAAGATGATGGTGAGATGTGGTAACACGCAACAAGACTTGTGGGCGGAGTCACATGAGAGGGGAAATTTCTTCCCAGCACAAGACCACCCAGAAGCTCGTAAGACTCAGATGAGATGAGATGAGACTCAGAGCAAGCAACCTCTCAAGATGGAAATCTGAGAGGCGTCTTATGTGTATGGGTGAGGTCTCTCACCAGCTCAGTCGTAGAGTCTGATTTAGAGAATTCTGAAGGACTTTAGCAGCTTGGGGTCTTTGAACTACATCAGTGGCCAGCCGATGTAGGGTGAGGTCTGTGGGGTATGTAGAGCACTAGGCTCTAAATGACTAAAAACTGCTTGGTCGGGCTATTTTAAAAATAATCAGATGTGTGAAAATTTGAGTTTGGTGCTAGCAGGCTTTTGAACTAACAGGTCTCAGCCTGCAGTGAAGAAATAAAGAATCTAGGGGCCAGTGTACAGACAGCATATTTGGTTCATTTGTTTAACCCTTAGGGAGCAGTTAGGTGTACAAGGTGAGAGTGAAAAAGGCTGCCAGGTTTCCAGTGTGGATTTCTGTTGGATTATGACACAACATGGTGTGTTCACTAGCAAAATTAAGGACTCTAGTGAGTGCTCAAAAATAATTTTGAGAGTGTATCTGTGAAATAGTTACAGGGTTCAGGGACAGCATTGATAGTAGTCCCCAAGAATTATATCATTTGTCTAAAATATTGCAAAATGAGAATTTTAATTTCATATTTTTTCTTCTTGGATTTGCACACTATGTCCTATTCTCCAGGGTTTCATTTGAACCTGATATTGCTAAGGTTATGTTTTATCCTTTCACCACACTTTGATAAATGAGTTTTTATTCATAAAAACTGATTATCAATCTTATTAAGATCAAAAGAATGCTCTCAACAACTATTTTTCTAGAGTATACTTAACTCAGTAATTGGCTTGTTTATAATCTATACTTTACCTATTACAAGTGTCAGACTTTAGCAGCTCTGAATTAGCTCTAGAACAATAGCTGGTATTGTTTAGTGATTACTAAATATTAGGCAATGCTCTAAAAGCTTTTGATGTAGTAATTTATTTAATCGTCAAAACAACTCTATGAGATCGGAAGTTGTAATAGTACCTTTCACATATGAGAAAGCTGTGGAACTGAGCGGTTAACAGCTAGTAATTTGTGGGAATTGGTTTTGAACACAGGCAGCAAATCTCTTACATACAAGTCTGCCATGTCATACAGGGAGCAGCTAGAGTAATAAAAAAAGAAAGGAGATGATTGCAACCAGGATGAAGATGTGGCACTTACTGTGGTTGAGCTTTATTAGCAACAGTCTTCATTCAACTATTCGTAAACACTGATGCGCCCAGGGGCGATGATATGCATGAAAAACACAGTACTGGGGAAAATATGGTCCTTGCCCACATACCTTTTATTCTTTGGGAAATACCTACTCTTAAAAAAATATTAAGACGGTATAGACAAAACTTTTAAAGTACCTACCCTATTCTGGCTAATTGTAACTTTTTTTTTTTAATTACATGCAAATTTCACCCTTTCATTCAGCACAAATTTATCGAATATCAACCATGAGACAGATGACCTGTTGGATGTTGGGGATACTAAGGTTTGCAAGAAAAACCCAATCCTTTAGGTCAGTTTTTGAAGTAATCAGGAATTACTAACACAATTTGTATTTTTCTGTTCTTTAGATTATGTAATTGAGGGCCAAAAATGTTAGGAAGTTTTCCCAGGATGACAGAACTTTTAAGTGGTAAGGCTAGGGTTTGAATCAAGGTCACCTGTCTTTACAAGTCTGTCTTTACTCCAAATGTATTGAGAGCTTACTATGTTTCAGACCATGAATGCAGTACTAAATGAGATAAAGATAGACATGTCTCCTGTCCTCTTGATACCTATGGCTCTATCCATTGTACCATGCTCTAAGTACCAGTCTAGCTCCAGACAGAACATCAGAAAGTACAATGAGGGATTCAATACAGGGAAAATATACAGCTAAACATAGAGGGCTGAAAAAGAAGGAGTTTTTTTTTTTAATTTTTTTTAACGTTTATTTATTTTTGAGACAGAGAGAGAGAGAGCATGAACAGGGGAGGGTCAGAGAGAGGGAGACACAGAATCTGAAACAGGCTCCAGGCTCTGAGCTGTCAGCACAGAGCCCGACACGGGGCTTGAACTCACGGACCGTGAGATCATGACCTGAGCCGAAGTCGGCCACTTAACCGACTGAGCCACCCAGGCACCCCAAAAAAGAAGGAGTTTTAAAAGAGGTTGGAAATTGGAATCAATGCTAAGGCAAAGTATGATCACCAGACCTCGCTCATGAACAAAAAACAAACAGAAAAAGCAAGTCCCATATCCTTCCTTCAGCCTCACAGTCTTCCTCCAGTTCCTTCTCTTGAGACAATCCATCAGGAAACGAGATGGGAAAAGAAAAAATGGGTCTTGCAGAGCCCTAGCCCTGAGCATCAGAGAGCAAGAGTTTTGAGTGTTGGGGTTGGAGCCAAGAAACAATAGGTAGATGACAGACAAATGCTATCCCCCTATATCAGAGATAATATGAATAAAAAAATTATGAAGATTTAAAACTAGGAAAAGTAGTAGAAGCTACCTGGTTTGACCTGCTTCTGTTTCAACTGAGAAAACAGAGGCCAAAAGGGATGAAGTGCCTTGTAAAAAGGGTTATAGCGCTTTTGAGTATCAGAGCCAGAACAGGTATCTAGACTTCTCATTCTGCATTTCACTGAAATTTCTGCTATTCAGTGTTGTCTCTAAGTACCGTTAAAAAAATTTATAGACCATGTTCTAGAAAGAGAGAAAAGGTGATCTGCAAATGATGTAAGAGATGGAAAACTTTTATGATAGGTAATTATTATATTCTCCCTGGAACAAAATAAATTACTACTTGATGACTTTATTTAATAGGAGGTTAAATTTTTTGAGAATTCAGGGAATAGATGATAGCATGTCTTTAGTCCATTTCCCTCAAATCCCATTCTTTGGTTCTGAAATTCAGTGCAAGGTTAAGGCTCGTGTCAAGACTGATTAATGGTTCCAGGATAATTGTACATTTTTTGAGGTGATCCATCTGCTAATTTAGTTCTACTCATTGATTCTCAGATAGGAGATGAAGGAGGGAGGGAGGGAGGGAGGGAGAGAGAGAGATACTGCATAGGGCAAAAACATTGAAGCTACATAGCCTACTTCTTCATTCCTTTATCTCAAAGGATGCTGTGCTAATTGCATTGCCATGGACACCTGGTTGTGAGTCAGGGCAAAGAGGACTGTTTGATCACCAGCTAGGCTATGGCAGCATCTCCTTTGTTCTGCAGAGTCAAGTCAAATCAAGGGTTTCTTTGAACTACAATCTCCTTGAGTAGCCTGGATCTGTACAATCACGAAGGTTTGTGGAAAGGTAAGTTTTACAAAGATGTGTAAGTCTTCTATTGGTTGCTTTTGTAGATAAGCTATTGCATAAAAACTCCTACACTTCCAACCCTTTTTAATCCAGTTTATGTAAATTGAAAAAATCCCACAGTATATTAAAATACTACAATATGTTTTTGTCTTTGGTCGGGGCTTTTCACGGATTTACTGAGTTACATCGAACATGCTTTTGTTTGGGCATTTTCCTCAGTGATCCTCTGATGTCAAAGTCTTTTGTTTAATTTACTCAGTAAGAGCTGGCTTTTCTTCTCAATTGTTTAAAATGAGAATGGCATTTAATTTAGTACTTTACTGTCTTGGCATAAAGCTGAACTTTGGCGGCTGAGAGAATGTTTTACCTTCAAAAAGCAAAACTCTCCAGAAATTTAAGTGGCTACCACCAGTTAATTTTGTTGGGAAAATTACAGTTACAGATCAGTAAACTTTTTTTTTTTTTTGAGATGAGTTGGTCTGAAGCAACCATTAATAGTACCACTTTGGAAGCTGCTCAGTTTCACCAAGTAGACTTTTTCCATGAGTAATGATCACTCGTAAACTATATACTAAATATTCACATTAAGCTAGAGAAGAAATCATCTAATTTTATACCCACAGTAAAGATATATAATGATGATCATTGTAGGGAATATAGAGCATTAGTGGATCAGCTTAAACTTTGCATTCTGGTTTAATTATTTAATGTTTGAAAGTAAAATAAAAATCAAATTAAACGATGGAGTCATTTATATAACAAACTGGATCTCTTCTTGTATTATCTCCAGATTTCTTTTTCAACCAAACAAACTAAGACAGCCTGAGAATCAGAAAAAGAAAAAAATCATTTTGACCATGACACTCAAATCTTTCCGCTTTGGACTTATTCTCTTGCTTCTCATTAAATTACATATTTATCACAGAGAGATGAATTATTTTCAACATCAACAGAAATCCCCAGGTTGTCAAGATTAGTCCAGAGATGGAATAGAGCATCAACTAGAATAGGGCACTATTAGATGCTCAGAAATATGGAGGTAAAGGAGAATTATGGAATTAAGACAAGAAAGAGTATGGGAAGTAAAGTATATGAATAACTGTAGATTTAGAGACCTTAACATGCCAGGTAAGAATCAGGTATATCATTCCATTGTATATATACACTATATATTTTTTATCCATTTATCTACCAATGAACAATGGGATTCGTTCCATATCTTTACTGTTTTAAGTAATGCTGCAGTAAACATAGGGATGTGTGCATCTTCTTGAATTAGTGTTTCCCCCCTCCCCCAATTTGGGTAAATACACAGTAGTGGAATTACTGAATCGTATGGTATGTCTAATTTTAATTTTTTGAGGAACCTCAATACTGCTTTCCCAGTGGCTGTACCAATTTCCATTCCCACCAATGTGCAGAGGGGGGTCCCTTTTTCCTACATCCTTACCAACACTTTTTCATTGAGTTTAGTCATTCTGACAGATATAATCTGATATCTCATTGTGGTTTTGTTATCACTCATCCATAAAAAAGAATGAGATCATGCCATCTGCAACAACATGGATGGATCTAGAGAATACAATGTTAAGTGAAATAAGTCAGACAGAGAAGGAAAAATATCGTATGTTTTCAGTCATATGTGAAATCTAAAAAATAAAACAAATGAACAAAGAGACAAAAACCAGACCCTTGAATACAGAAAACAAACTGGTGGTTGCCAGAGAAGAGGTGGGTGGGAGAAGAGGTGAAATAGGTAAACGGAATCAAGAGGTACAGACTTCTAGTTATAAAATAAAAGAGTCAGAGAGATGAAAAGTACAGCATAGCAAATATAGTCAATAAGTTTGTAATACCATTGGTGACAGATGAGGACTACACTTACCGTGGTGAATACTGTATAGAATTGTTGAATCATTGTGTTGTATACCTGAGACTAATATAATGTATGGTTAAGTATATTCCAATAAAAAATGACATGTAAAAAAAGAATCAGGCGAATAAACACAACTTTAAAAACAGAATCGTTCAATATCAAATATGAAACCTTTACATGATATTAATCTAAGGTAGTTTTGGCAATTTGTGGGTATTTCTTCTCCTACTTTATACCTATCAAAACGGACATGTTAATCTACATTACATGCAGTTTTTTCACTTGCATGCAAAGGTTTTCTTAAATTTTTCTGTATACTTTCTAATTAAAAAATTCTAAAAAAATCAATGTGTAATGTATATTTAACTTCCTATCAAAATACCTTGATATTTGAAATATTTAAAAAGGACTGTGATACCTATCAACAGAAGCACATGAAGAATCCAGAAGGTCTATACTGCTCAAATGTTACTTCATCAGATGGACAGAATGCTGGAGCAGGAGCTAATGGCTGTGGTTCTTTTTCTTCTAGTTCAAAAATTGTCATAAATTCTAATATTTGGAACATCTGGCATGATTTAAAACTGTGCATATGGGCTACATAGCAGTCTTGCTTTGAACATCTATCATTTAGTCATAAAATGAGAATAAAAAGCTTATTGTCTATAAACATTACATAATGAAGAATAACCATGACACTTTTTTGTGAACTCAGGTGTTGCTACCTTTGAAAGATTGGGGGAAGAAAAGGAAACTCTAATCAAAAAAGAATTGCATAGTAAGCCTGCCATAAAGAAAATCTATTTTTAAAAGGCTCCTTGGAGATTACAAAACTGCAATATCTTATGAGACACACACGGCATAGGAAATTTTTTTTTACTATAGTACCTACTTTACAACCCTTCCCTGGACCCATAGGAACGATAAGTAGGCTTGTGTAGAATCAATTCCTTGTTTATGACCACATGCAATCTAAATAAAGGAAATTATTGCTGTAGAATACTTGTTATTACTATGATAAACTTCAGTTTCCACTATAGAATATCATGTTTTTTTTTTCTTTTTAAGTAACAGTCTTCCTGGTGAGAAGTTTAAAATTAGTGTTTCAACTGGGACATCAAGAGGCAGAATATAATAAAGTAACACGATTTTGTCTCCTGATTTAAAAGATTGATAGATGGTGCAAAGGCTATAGGGAGAGCAAAGATAGTCACTGCATCAATTTAAAGGTAGTTAATATTGTTAAGAAATTCAACATTTTCAAAGCCAAAGAGTTACAGGAAAACAAAGCCAGCATTTCCTCTTAGCTTAAATATCACTTTAATAGTAAAGTATGACATACTATTATGCATTAATGTCATATTATAAAACTATATACTGTACAGAATTACATATGGTTACAGTAACTGCCCCCCAGCTGCCCTATTTCCCAGAGAAAATGACTTTTCATTTGCTATGTCTTTTATCCAGATGTTTTATTTGTGTGTGCGTGAATGCTTACATGTGCATGTACGCGCGCGCTCGCGCACACGCACACACACACATACACACGCCAAGATTCAACGGAAAAGAAAGGAAACTTAAACCATGGATAATATTAATATGACAGAAAAAAAAGCCTGGGTGAAATAATGATATATCCCTTTATATTAAAGATAACTTGGATTCTTAAGGGACTGATTACCAAATGTCAAAAGAAAGAATATGCAATATGTAAGAGAATGGGAAAAATCCATTTTCATATCAAATTTCGTTTCTTAAGTATTTACTGAGAGCAAAGAATGTACTTTGTATTGTTTCCCATAATGACATAAATCTCAAAATCTATCCAAACTAGGTATTATTGTCCTAATTTACAGATATTGAAACTGAGGCTTGGAAGACATGACAATTTTCCCAAGTTTGCACACATAATGATGTGAGAATCAAGCTTTGAGTTCAATTTGTCTAATTCCTGAGCCTATGTTTCCATTAAGATATATTACTCCCTTTTTAATTTTAACAGATGATTAGACAAAAATATTAAAAATTACCAAATTAGGTCAAAGGTAAAAACATGTAAGGAATTTGCATTAGCTGATCTTAGGTTGAGTACATATCAAGTGCAGAGAGTGCTAATGTTAAAATTACACCTTCAATTTCATCTTAAATAACCAAGTAATTTTTATCATTGGTAGATTTGTTATTTTCCCTACTTTCCTTGACATCTACAAAAAGGTTGTACAGCAAAATGTTACTTTAATGTACTAACCTAAAAAAAATTAGGACCTAAGTACCAAAGATCCTCAAATAATTAAATAAAAACAGTGCTATGAGGGTGAGGAGATAGTGCTAAAAACAGAAGAAATGTAAAATGGAGTGATTCACAGGAAATCACACTTTTGTGCACATAGTAAGAATTTAAGTTGGACCTCCATGAGATAATCCCTCCTTAAAAATGTTCAGAGAAGAGATTAAAAAAACAAAAACAAAAAAACCTAACCTCCACCCTACCTCTGCCCCTGTGGATTGCAGCTGCATAAATAGGTTACAGATTTAGAGAAAAGGAGGTCTCCTGCAGTGATTTTTTTTAAACATAGGGAAAGTATTCCAATAGGAAAAAAAAAGTTATAGTGTTGTATGGAATGTCCAACAAAACTTTTTATGTGGTGGATGGGGGAAGGGAGATTGGAGCAGACATTTTGAAAATTATATTGAAAAGGGAAAACTAGTTACTTTTGGGGCAATTAAACACACAATTGAAAATAGTTACCCAGAGTTATATGAATTCAGTCTCCAAGGCTTCCCTACTTAAAATAAGATTTTGAATAATTTCAGATCTAGAGGCAGAATCCTCTCCAACTAACATTAGGTGTGTTTCTGGAGAAAAGATATTGATGTAGAAGAGCCCTTGAATGCTAGAAGTTTGACATGGACATAATTTACTTCAGCCACAAGGAACATTTCCAATAATTCCTACAAAGGAGGTTTTGGAAATTACAACAGAAGTTATGTTATATAGCATATGCAATATTGTATGTACTTATCATTAAATTAACCATAAAGTAAACTATATACATAAGTCATAATAATCCTATGCTTGTGTATCAGGGAAACTCTTTTTCCTTGAGGAGATGATCTACACTCAGTATGTTAGGTAATGAGGGTGTATTCTATTAGGATAGGGAGAAGTGAGCATGTGTGGGAAGCCATCTCAGCAGTGGTCACTGGAGCCTATTCATAGTTTCCATGACTTCAATGTGCATTAGCCTCAAGGAAAATAGAAATAAAAAGTCACAATTTGATTCAGGTTAAGAAATAACTCAAATGACCGTATCATGTTCATTACCCTCAGAATCAATCATCTCTTAAGAACAAATCTACAAGCATCACAATCCCAGATTTCACGATATACTCTATAAAACTGTAGTAATCAAAACAGTATGGTACTGGCAGAAAAACAGACATGTAGATGATTAGAACAGAGGCATGGAAGTAAATCTGCACTTCTATTTTTAATCTATGACAAGGGAGGCAAGAATATACACTGGGGAAAAGAATCAAGAGTTTTCTATTTAAATCTTTGTGCATAGCTCATTGAACATTACAAGAGAGTATCCAACTGAGTTAAGTCCATTAGAAAAAGACTGCAGTTATTGGGCATTGGCTTTGACCAAGCATCCCATGGTGAGTTGTTCTTCTTGGTATCCAGCACATTCAGCAGTGTGCTTGGCTTGAACACAACTCCCTAAAGATGGCTTTCTATCTCAGTGCTGATATTCCTGATGGTTCCTACTGGTGGGTCCCCTATTTTACACACAAGAATAAAGTAGGAGAATACTGAATGTTAGGGCAAAAACTTAGGACAACCACCATGTCTTTAGAAAGAGAAGATTCTGGACTGTCTAAAAGAGCTAACTGTCCCATCCATAGCACAATATTAAATCATACTCAAGGAGTGTCCCCAAAATACCAAATATTGGTCATTTTCAGGCTCTGATTTTCATTCCATTGTCTACCTGAGCTTTTCTTCACATTTTATATTAACATATGCTTGGTTTTAGTATAATTCCTTTGCAGCTACATTTTTCTTAGTGCATAGTTGCTGCTCAGAATTATTTTAAAGTTAATAAAATGTTCCTCCGAAGATTCGCATTTAAGATACTTTAATCAGCTTAAAGGTTTTTAGCAGACCCTTTAAGAAGAGTTGTTCATTAACAGAGAGACAGATGGTTGTGGATGTTTCAATTGTGTTTTATCCATTGTTTTAAATATAGCTAACCACTTTCAACCCTCAAGTTTCAGTATTAACACAAAAATTTGTGTTAATAGCAACTTCAATAAGAAAAATTAACTGGCTTAAAAATATTTTTAATGTTTATTTTTGAAACAGAGAGAGACAGAGTACAAGCAGGGAGGGGTAGAGAAAGAGGGAGACACAAAATCTGAAGCTGGCTCCAAGCTCTGAGCTGTGAGCACAGAGCCCAATGTGGGGCTTGAACCCACAAACCCTGAGAACATGATCTGAGCTGAAGTCAGATTTTTAACTGACTGAGCCATCCAGGCTCCCCAACAAGGAAATCTGTGACAGAAACCAGAATTATTAAATTAAGGAACAACTACTAGTCTATGTACTGTTCAGAACAATAAACTTTCCCTTGATATAGAAATATGATGATTTTTATATATAATGCCTAAATTATATTAAGTGAATTGATGAATTAGTTTAATCCATGAGGTTTCAATATACTAAGCCTTATTTTTTTTTTTTTTGCATCAGTCACATGATCAATATCCATTAGAGAAGTTTACTACTTAAAGATACAAACACAAGAGAATACCATTGGGAGATAATTCTTCACAGGTTTTTGATGTTTTTGCATGTCTTGAGATCAGAGGCACTGTCTTTTTTTCCTGAATATATTTTCCATAGCAGCAAAGAATATTAAAAGATACCGTCTCTTTCCAGAACAAAGGTCAGTACATTTACTGCCCATTATACAGTATTTGGGTTCCCCAAGCTTAGGGTTCTTATCCTATAATGCAACCTACCGTGTATTCAAGTGTCAACTGGCCCCCTGTATATTTCCCTGTGAGAATTGAGGCTCAGAAAACCAAAGCAAACTGATACTCTGTCTACTGCTATTGAGAAATAAACTGTTATTAGTCATTGGTCCAGAAGTCTTAGGTCTTATAGTAGCACGTTTAAAACTGTGGCAGGCTAACTTGTTACCTTAATGGAGGGTAAAAACCCAAGATCGTTCACAATTCTTGATAAATTCACCATTTTTATTAAAAATTTCCTAGTAAATATTTTCTCTACACACACAATGGTCCCTGAGATTTATTAACATAGGTTGGTTGATACATATTATCCTAAGTGGTATAACAGCAGGACAACAATGTTACTACTGCTGATAAATAATGTGTTAACATATCTAGTAGAGATATTAAAGTTTATATAATGTTAACTAATCATTAATCCATTTAGAAATGTGACTTTTAAAGATTAATTTGAATAATCAATAGACATTATAACATTTGTTTTAATGCACTTTTCCAGGGGAAATAAATATCTCTATTAAATTCATCTTTCAAAGTAGAGTTTTTGTTTTGTGGAAGATTTTCAAAACAATTTCTCAGTATAATGTACATAGATGACTTGGAAAGACAGAATAACTCATCTAATAAATTCAACTTAACTACTGAAACTTGCCACAGAAACTTTTAAGAACTGATAAGTACTTTAAATACATTATGCTAGTAACATTTCTCAAACTACAGAGTATCACAAATGATTGATAATTCATTTACTGTAGCCTGCTGCTTGAAAAAAAAATGAAGTTACTTTCAGACTCTTGATAATTAGCTCTTGTTGTCAAAGCTTCAGTTACAATTTGATAAAAAAAAAAATCTAAATGTCAAGAACCATGCGGTCTGATAAATATGGATGACATTTAAAAAGCAAAGTAGGTAGTACCTACAGAAGAAGGTGTCTTGTGCTCCATTTATTAATAACATACATATACCTCATTCACATAATTTGTTCTTCTATATGAATACCTTCTGTTTATAAAGAGTGGTTATTCCATTTCTAGGTAGGTGGGTGACTTAAATAATAAGAAGTATACAAGTAATATGTTAGAACTATAAAAAGACCATTCAAAGGGAAAATTAGAGTATGTATAAGAAATCATGTTTATTGTTTGAAGTCAGATGCAGATGGCTCCCCAAACCATGAATTTTTTTCCTAAATTAATTTTATTTACTAATTGAATTCTTCAGACTACATCAAGGCATATTCATTAGTTATTACACTATACAATTCAGACCTGCCATTTGGGTAAGTAATTACTTCATACCAATTAAAGACTAACAGTTTGGTGGTGTATTGCTATATTAAGTGATAAACAGCAGATGAAACTCCTATGTAAAACAACTTGGGAGAAACAACCAGTTGCGAGTTTTTAAAATATCAAAATTTAACAACTTAATTCTCAAAGATGTTCACCAAGTCTACCTTGCATTCGTGTTGATCTGTGGTGCCGGATGTTAGATTCTCTATCAATCTTGCTACCTTTTGTTAAAAAATTATCATGGAAAACTACCAGTTGTGCAAACTGAATAGAAATAGTTCAGTTAGCCACAGACCTAAAACACAATTTTTCAAAGCTTTAGGTTAACATAGTACAGGAACACACACATTTAATTAAAATAGATCCATAGCGATGAGCCAGTAATATTTTACCTTTTCTTATTTCATTGAATTTTGGATGTTTATTTTAATAAGATCTATCATTTGATAAAAAGTAAGTACAAAGTTAGATGCAAACTTACTAACTTTTCTTGTAGAGGTTTTTATTAAATACTTGTTTCTAATTAACTTTGCTTGCCAACAAGGTGCTTTATTGATTCCTTCTTTAAAAAAATCACCTAATAGGTCTTGATCAATAAACTATGATTTCATATATGCATGTATAATAGTCTTATCATTTGTTTCTAATATTTTAATAGCTTGATTGAAGTATATTTGACATATAAAAACTACAAATATTTCAAGTAAACAGTTGGCTAAGTGATAACATTCATATGCACCCTTAAAACTACCACCACAATCAAGAAAATGAACATAATATAACCTTCAGATGGTAATTTTGCACATCAACTTGGAGGGTAGTGTTTTTGAATGAAATTAGCATTTAAATTGGTGAATTTCAGGTAAAGCAGATTTATCTCTATAATGTGGATGGGACTCATCCAATCAGGTGAAGGACCTAATAGAACAAATAAATCAGCCTCCCAAGCAAGAAGAAATTTAATGGACTGCCTTCAGTCTCCATCTGTACCATCGTCCCTTCTGGGTCTTGAGTCTTAGGGCCTAAAATACACATTTTGTACTTTCCAGACTCTAGAATCCCAAGCAACCATTTTTTTAAAAAAATAATAAATCTGTTTGTATATATACATATCCTATTGGTCCTCTCTGGAGAAACCCTAACATAGATTCTGGTAACAAGAAGTGGGGTACTGCTGTAACAAGACCTAAAAATGTCAAAGTGATTTTGGAGGTGGGTAATGGGTAGAAGTTGAAGAATTTTTTTAGGTATAATTTATTGTCAAATTGGTTTCCATACAACACCCAGTGCTCATTCCAACAGGTGTTCTTCAATGCCCATCACCCACTTTTCCCTCTCTACCATCCCCCATCAACCCTCAGTTTGTTCTCAGTATTTAAGAGTCTCTTATGGTTTGCCTCCCTCCAACTCTTTTTCTCCCCTTCCCCTCCCCCATGTCCTCTGTTAAGTTTCTCAGGATTTTGAGGTTTATGTTGAAAAAAGCCAAGATTGACTTGAAGATATTTTTGGTAGGAATATGGATATTAAGGGTGATGCTGGTGAGGTCTCGGATGGAAATGAGGAACAAGTTATTAGCAACTGGAGGAAAGCCAATCCTGTTATAAAGGGGCAAATTACTTGGCTGGATTGTGCTCTAGTGTTCTGTGGAAAGTAGAAGTTAGAAGTGATATACCTTATATACTTTTAATTTCTTGGATATTTATTTGAGGATATTTCTTTTTTTTTAAGTTTATTTTGAGAGAGAGAGAATGAATGAGTAGGGGTGAGTGGAGAGAGAGGGAGAAAGAGAATCCCAAGCAGGCTCTGTGCTATCAGCATGGAGCCTGATGTGGGGCTTGATCCCATGAACCTAACCATGAAATCGTGACCTGAAGCCGAAATCAAGTCTGAGGCTTAACTGACCGAGCCACCAGGTGCCCCAAGTTAAGGATATTTCCAAGCAAAGTGTTGAAGGTGTTGTCTGGTTTCTCCTTAACACATATGGTAAAATGTGAAACCGAAATTTAAGGAACCCTTAAGTAAAAATAAACCAGAACTTGAAGACTGGAAAAATTCCCAGGTCAAAGTAGGTTCTGGAGAGAAAGGCAAGGATACAATGGAAAATCATTTGATGAAGAGATCATGGATATGGCTTATGGACCATCTCAGCAGAAACCAGGTATAGAGATGTCACTATACCAGTGGAAACACTGACAACGGGACTAAAGTGAACAAAGATGAGCAAAATGGAAAGCTATTGGACATTTTGGATTCTACAGGGTGCGACAGTAAATATTTGGCTGTGAAAGTGCATTCTCCTTCAAGAAAAGGGAAGAATGACCTCGAAGGGGACTCAGAAATCAGCAGGTCTGCCACTCCTACCTGAGATCTAGAATGCACAGGTCTGGGGTGGGAGAGGGACAAGGCTGTTTCCTGCTCTAAGGCTGAAGCTGTCTCCCACTTGCTTTCAGCAGGCCAGGCTGCCACCTCCCAGTGCCCCAGAGATAAAGCTGCTGCCCAGAATTGTGGGGGTGGAACTTCAGCCTAGGACCATGTGGTTGATGCAGCCTCCCCACTGGGCCCAGAAACTTTTCAGTTTCTCTCTTTTGGAATGGAAGGCCTATTCCATCCCAGTCCCACCAATGTATTTTGGAAGCACATACACAGAGAGAAATTTTGCCTCAGTATCAAACAGTCTCACTCATACCTGATTTAGATATATAGGCTTTAGACTTACAGTTGATGCTGGAATGGAATGGGTTAGTAATTTGGTGACTGCTGGGAGGGGGTGAATATATTTTGCACAAGAGAGGGAAATAAGTTGGGGGATGCAGAGGGTGGAATATTATGGACTGAATCGTGTCCCCCCAAAATTCATATGTTGACGACCTAACACCCAAGGTGACTGTTTGGAGTTAGAGCCTTTAAGGAGGGAGTTAAAGTTAGATTAGGTCATAAAGTGAGGCTCTAATTCAAAATGACTGAGATCCCTGGAATGTTTGTAGGCACAGAGTAAAGGGCTTACAAGTACAATAAGAAGGCAGCCATCTGAAAGGTCACTGATTTGTTCCATTTCACTACAGGTTAGTTAGTATTTTACACCATCTTACATAAATGGAATAACGTAGACTTCATTTTTGAGTTCTTCCATTTAACTCTAGATTCATTCATGTTCTAGTTATGCCTCAATAGTTCATTCCTTTTAGTTGTTAAGTACTATTTTATTGTACATATGTACCACAGCTTGTTTATACATTAACCTTATGATGATTATTTGAGTTGTTTCTAGCTTTTGACTCTTACATATAAAGCTGCTGTGAATATTTGTGTCTCATCATTTTAGGATATAGGCTTTCATTTCTCTTGAGTAAACACCTAGAAAGGAAAGAGCTAAAAAGATCCTATGTCAGAAGTATGTTTAATTTTTTTAAGAAACTATATACAACCAGTTTCCAAAATGGCTGAAATTTAAAGATCAATACTGTTTACAATAGCATCAGAACATGAATGCCTAAGAATAAACCCGACAAAAACTGTGAGAGATCTGAAAACTTTAAAGGACTGCTGAGAGAAATTAAAGATCTAGATAGATATGCCTTCTAAGCGAGTTAGAAGATGCAGAATTTTTAAGATGCCAGGTCTCCCCTGACTGACCTATAAATTTACCTCAATTCTAATAAAAATGGAATAGATGGATTTTGTAGAGATTGGCAAATTAGTTCTAAAGATTATACAGAAATGCAAAGAATCTAGGATAGCCAGTAAGTTTGAAAGAATTCAAAGATTCACATTCCCTAAATTCTTTATGAAGCTACAATAAACAAAACAGTGCAACACTGGTATAAAGATAAGCAGAGATCAATGGAACAAAATGGAAAGTCAAATAGTCCCACACATATATGAACTACTAGTTGTCAACAAAGGTGCAAAAGCAATTCAATGGAGAGAAGATAGTTGTTTCAACTCTCTGAATATCCATACGTAAGAAAATGAACTTCAACAGGCACCTTGCATCACATAAAAGGCTAACTCAAAATGGAACATAAACTACCATGTAAAACCCACAACTGTAAAATTTCTAGAAACCCACTGGAACAAAACTTTGTGATAATAGGTTATTCAAACTTTTTTTTTCCTGAAAATTTAAAACATAATGAGGTCTATTGTATTTCCTCTCAATGTGGAGTAAATTTAGTGAAATTGAATTCTTATTGTCCTAAATATCTTTAAAACTAATTGTTGTAAAATTCAGATGTTTCATTTCTGTTTATCAAGAGTTATTTTGCTTACATATCCTGTTACCTTATAATGAATTATAAAAAAAATAGAACATATTTGCTTTATGGTTTACAACTATTATCTACTTACAACTATTACTATCATCTATTTACAACTTTTATATTATGGGCCTCATAGTAATTTTCTATAGAAAGCGCTATTATTTTCAACACATGAAGATATTGATGGACAGTTATAGAGTGATTTGCCCAAGATCACTTAGCTAACACAACAGAAGCTGTGATTCAAACCAAATTTCATTAACTCCATGGACTCCAGGGATTATTCTCCATCACTATACCACATGTATATTTTTATTTTAACCTACAATTCTTTCTAAGCAAGAGTCTAATAAAATGCTATCGTTACCTGTAATTTTTATTTAAAAGTTTACTTGGAAAAAAAAAAAGAATAGGTAGGCAACTTAAATGCTTGGTATGAATTCATTTTTGCCTACCCAAAAGAAAATGAAGTATATGTATGTTTCCTTTCCATACAAGCTCCAATGCTGAATTGATTTGGCTATGGATTCTTCGTTATCCTGCTTAATATTGAGACGTAACAAATTTAATGGCAAGTTCACAAGAATAATTTCCTACTAATATAACTGTGTATATGTTCCCTTTAAAGTTTATATTTAAAAGCTAAAAACTTACCATCCCATGAGAAAGTACCCTATTCCATCCCATTTCTCTCCAATGTACACAGATCATTAAAATTCACAGTTTCTGGGGCACCTGTGCGGCTCAGTCGGTTAAGTATCTGACTTCGGCTCAGGACATGATCTCATGGTTTGTGGGTTCGAGCCCCTGTTGGGCTCCGTGCTGACACCTCTGAGCTTGGAGCCTGCTTCAGATTCTGTGTCCCCCTTTCTTTCTGCCCTTCCCCTCTCAAGCTCTCTCTCAAAAATAACCATTTAAAACTAAAAAAAAAAAAAAAAATATTCACAGCTTATTTATCAAACAGAAAATTAAGGAAAGTAGAATATTTAAATATAATCAGTTATTGCTTATCTTGTAACCAATGAAGTAATAGGTCCATAGATGGTGCTGTGAGGAGGGCTACCAATTATCTAAGGAATGATTTCTTCCTTGGAATATAATTGCAATATGTAGGAAGAATATATAAAAGAAAAAATAGCAAGGCAGAATATATTACAATAATATAGCAAATAAATGCCAAGGTAATTCAGAGATGAGAGTGTTAATATAGGAGGGCAAGGTCTAGGAATTCTTTGTGAAGAAGTGGGGTTTCTCCCAGGTTATAAAACATTAATTTTTAGGGGTGGCATATGGAGGCTGAGCCTACCAACAATGATTTTTAATATTAGGGAGTCTGATGGTGCACCTGGGTGGCTCAGTCGGTTAAGCGTCCAACATTGGCTCAGGTCACAATCTCAGATCTCAGGGTTCCCGAGTTCGAGCCCCATGCTGGGCTCTGTGCTAACCACTCAGAGCCTGGATCCTGCTTTGGGTTCTGTGTCCCTCTGTCTCTGCTCCTCCCCCGCTCACACTCTTGCCTCTCTCTCTCTCAAAAATTAGTAAACATTAAAAATAAGAATAAAAAAAAAGTTAGGGTGCCTGAGTGGCTCAGTCAGTTAAGGGCCTGACTCTTGATCTTCGCACAGGTCACGACCTCACAGTTCATGAGTTCGAGCCCTGCATCGGGCTCTGTGCTGACAGTGTAGAGCCTGCATGGGATTCCCTCTCTCTCTCTCTCTCTCTCTCTGCCTCTCCCTCACCATATTCTGTCTCTCTGTCAAAAATAAATAAGCATTAAAAAAATTATTATATCCTGGGCACCTGGGTGACTCAGTAGTTAAATGTCTGGCTCTTGATTTCTGCTCAGGTCATGATCTCATGGTTAGTGAGACCAAATCCTGTGTTGGCTTTTGCACTGATAAGATGGAGCCTGCTTGGGATTCTCTCTCTCCCCCTCTCTCTCTGCCTCTCCCCGACTCCCACCCATATGCGTGTGCATGCTCTCCCTCTCTATATAAACTTTTTTTTTAAAAGCTTAAAAAATTATTATATCCAGAGGCGCCTGGGTTGCTCAGTTAAGCGTCCAACTTCCACTCAGGTCATAGTCTCACAGTTTGTGGGTTCAAGCCCCACTTCGGGCTCTGCACTGACAATGTAGAGCCTGCTTAGGATTCTCTCTCTCTCTCCCTCTCACTCCCTGCCCCTCCCCCATTAGTGCTTTCTCTCTCTTTCAAGAATAAAGTTAAAGAAATTATTATATCCATTTTAACTAGCCAATCTGTTGGTAACAAGCTGCATGTCAATTCAAATAAAGAAGGTGAAAATATTGCAGAAATAAGGGAAAAACAGTGATTATAATTTGTCAAATAGTCAATACTATCACCCTCTCTTCCTTGTTATAGTTAAAAACAGTTCTTAAGATCTATGTTGGAAAAGGAGAGAACAGGGCATTTGAGGCAAAGGGAAGTAGGCAAGACATTTTATCAATTCTTTCTTTATCACTCTCTAGGCTCTCATCTCTTCCTGCCTGGCTTATTGCAATGGCCATCTCAATGGCCTTCTTGTCGTAAACTCTCCTGGCTTCCAATCCATTCTGTTCACAGCCAGTGTGTTAATCTCCCCTAAACACTCATTTGTTAATGCCAATTTTTTGATCAAATGACCTAAGGCAGCCATTTTAGGGAATGTTACTATAGTTTGGACAATATTAAAAGTTGTTCCTCAAAAAGTTTTTGTAGTCAAATATATTTAGAAAATGCAGTTTTAAAAATCTCTCCATGTTTGTGTGGAACTTAAGATCTTAATGTGCTAATGTATGAGATGAATCTTCAAAGTGGGAGTGAGAGAGAATGTAGTATGCTTAATTCTAGAACATCCAGCTAGGGATAGTTGACATAAAATAGAGTGTGGTGACTCTTTCACATGTATACATATATCAAATCCTCAGGTTGTACACCTTAAATATATACAACCTTCAATTGTCAACTATAGTTAAGCAGAAGAAAAAATGCATAAGGAATCCACAAAGAAAGCAAAGTTGGAGGGTATAAGGTCAATCTAAAAAAATCTATTCCTGTATACTATTAACAACTGATGATTAAAATTTCAAAATGAATGGAATTGAAATATAACTGATATTTTATCAAAATTCCTATTTTAAAGCCATTTCCAATTCTTTCACAGGGAAAACACAAAGCATTGCCAAGAGAAATTTAAAAGGATATACATATTACAAAAAGGAGATATGCCATGATCATAGATGCAAAGACTGATTGGTGTTAAGAGGTTGATTTTCCACAATTTGATACATAATTCAACACAATCACAATCAATATCCCAGAAGCCTTCTTTTTTGGGTAGAACTTGCCCAGATGATTCTAAAATTTACGTGAAAATGTTCATGTCCTATAGCATACAGACTATTTGGAAAAGAAGAAAGTTGGGGGAGTTACAGTACTAGATTTCAGGACTTATTATTAAACCACAATAACCTGAACAGTGTAATATGGTTGAAAAACAGATGTATAGAATAACTAAATGAGAATGGAGAGTCTAGACAAAGATCCATGTATATATTGCCAAATTGATTTTTGATGAAGGTGCAAAAGCTATTTTCAGTCAGGAAGAATAATCTTTTCAAAAAATTGTGCTGGACCAATTAGGTATCCATATACAGTATAATAAATCTGGGCCTTTACTTTAAGACATATACAATAATGGGGGTGCCTGGGTGGCTCAGTCGGTTAAGCGTCCGACTTCCGCTCAGGTCATGATCTCATGGTCTGTGAGTTCAAGCCCTGCGTCGGGCTCTGTGCTGACAGCTCAGAGCCTGGAGCCTGTTTCAGATTCTGTGTCTCCCTCTCTCTCTGACCCTCCCCCATTCATGCTCTGGCTCTGTCTCAAAATAAATAAACATTAAAAAAAAAAAGACATATACAATAATGTACTTGACAAAGACCATCGATCTAAATATAAGGTCTAAAACTAATACTACAAACATTCTATTAGAAAACAGTGGCAAGAAATTTTGTGATAATGGTAGGAAAGTTTCCTTAGGAGAAAAAAAAAAAACTAAAATATGAGCTACAAAAAAACTGATAACTTTAATTAAAATTACACACTTCTACTCTCCAATACCCAGTTAAGGCAGTGAAAAGTCAAGCCCCGAAGGAGGAGACAACAGTGGCAAATATATAACTGATGAAGAACTTAAGTCCAGAATATATAATTTCTACAACTCAATAATAAAAACTCACATCCTGTTGTAAACGAAAGAGTCAGACAAAAGATTTTGACAAACATTCCACCAAAAAAGATTTACTAATGGAAACTAAAAAGAAAAGATTTTCAAGATCATTAGTCATCAGTGAAGTACAAATTGAAACCACAATGTGATATCATAAAACACCCACTTGTATTGCTAAAATTAAAAAGACTGTCCATAACAAGTGTTTGCAAGTATCAAGAGCAACTCGAACTCTCTTAGGCTGCTGGTGGGAACAGATTCTCACAACACTAAACAGACAACTACCTTACGTTAAAGCATTTCCACTCTAAATAAATTGAAGCCTATTTTCACACAGACTTGTACACCAATGTTCACAGGAGATTTGCTGGGAATTCTTTATGAAAATCTAGAAGCTTTTAACTAAAAGCTAGAAACAATCCAAGCGACAACCAATAGGTGAATCAAACTGTGGTATAATCACACAATGGAATACTTTTCAGTAATTAAAAAGAACTGAGACTCCTAATAACATGAGTTTCTCCAAACTAATCTGCCAAGTGAAAGAAGCCACATTCCCTTCTCTCAGATGAACATACGTTATACACTCATGCACAGGATGGTATAATGTATGGTTCCGTTTATGTAAGATCCTAGAAAATGCAAAATAACATAATGACAGAAGGCAGATCAGTGGTTATTTGGAGATGGGGGTAGTGGAAAATCTGGACTACAGAAGAGCACAGGGAAACTTTAGGAGTTTATGGAATGGTTATTTTAACTGTGGTAATGGTTTCATAGGTGTACACGTATGTTAAAATTTATCACATTTTAGTGTGTACAGTTTATTAAAAATCATTTATACTTCAACGAAGCTATAAAAAAAAAAACTACATATGGGAAAAAAAATGATAGGATTTCTTAGCTTGGAATTTGTTGCCCTCTGCAATCTGACCAGTCTCTGAAAATACTTGAGTGACATTGAATCATACTTGCTGATATCTGACATCTAAAGGTGGCCTGGCTAAGTATTTCTCCCACTTTGAAACTTTAGTATGCTTTTCCCCCCTGGAACTTGTGGGATTTTCTTTTCTTGTCCTCAACACTTAGTTATTTTTATCAAGATAAACTGTGGTGTTAAATTTCCCTAGAACATGAACCACATATAGTGGTTCACATGTTCTTCGATTTCAAGAATTATTCTTTTACTAGACTTTGAAAGTATTTTCTGTACTTTTTTATGGATTCAATCTTCTTTGGCCTTCCACATCAACTATTTTCTCATCTATATTGACCAAGACAACCTTCATGTTTCCCTCACCTTGACTCATCTTCAGACGGGCTTCTTCCTGTCTCTGATCTTGCATCTGCCTTACAGAATCTAAATGGCCTAACCACAAAGGTTTCTCCCCTCTCTTCTTAGAGCATTAATATTAGAAATCTTTTCATTATAAATTTTCCTCATTTTCTTTCAGATTTGCCTCTTTTTAGAAGCGTCTTGCTGGTTTTATAACCTCCTACTGTTTTTCTTAAAGACCTGGGAGTCATCCCTAATTGTCAGGGGAGAGAAGACCCCCATATCTCCCAGCTTCTGTGAAAGGGTAGGAGCCTACCTTGACTTGCTCTAAGTTGTAAAACCATCTCTTGTCATAAAGATACAAAAAGATGGCTATGATCCCCATGCTCTGCACTTAAAAATTCTCCTGCCTCTTATCAGCAGAGTTGAGTTCAGACTACATTCTGATCTTTCTCCCCTATTGCAATGACTTTGAGTAAAACCTTCCTTACCTATTTTGTCTAGTACAATTTTTCCACTGATCGTATTTTCAATTTCTTTTCCCTGGCTTGCAGTATCTACCTATACTCAAGTCTGTCAGGCATGCTATAGAATGAACACTAATAATACAGTTTTGTTCTTTTTCCATTTTTTTTTTTGATTATCTAATTCATTACTTCTGGTAGCTTCTTTTCCAATTGATAAAAAAATATTTTAAGTAAATTCTACCCCCAATGTGGGGCTCAGACTCATGACCCTAAGATCAAGAGTCACATGCTCTCCCAACTGGGCCGGCCAGGAGCCCTGTCCAATTGATAATTTGAGATTTTATAGCTTACCATTGAACTCTCTAATTTACCTAAAAGGACAAAGCAATTCTTTCCTAAAATTCCAAAATCTGAGTTTACCTATGCTTTGTACTTGTTTATTTTTTCATTTGGTTGTGAGAACTTTTGAGTTGATTTAATGCTTCTTTATTTTTGTTTTTAATATAAATAATCTGACTGAGGCCAATATTCGCCCCTACATAGTGTGCAGAGATTTTCTTTGACTTTGTAACCACTAATCATGGCATCACTTCGGTATCTTAAATGGGAGGGCTTGACGTTATTTTTTTTCTTCGTCCAATAGTTAAGCTTATTCAGCTATTGGGAGAAACGGGTACTGAGGGGAAAAGACATTAGGCAGCCAACTTCTTGTCAACTTTTCCTGCAAATTTATTGAATTCCATCTCCTATTTCCATATATAGTCAAATGAAATGTGAGGTCAGAATGAGATCTCCATGTCTGGGCTTTCAGGAGTGAATACCACCTTGGAAAAAGTTTCTTCTAATGTGAATCTCAATGTCTCAGAGGGTTTTGCTATTGAATCTATTCACAGAATATCTTTGTAGACCCCAAATGTCCCCACACTACTGTTTCCTAGTTTTTCCTTTGACCCATTAATAGCTGCAATCTCTTCCCTTTCTTTTTAAATAAGTTACCAAGATTATTTTTGTGTGATCAGTAGATCTCTTTCTCAGCCTTATGGCCCTCTCCATTCTACAGAGTAAGAATGAATACACAACTATTAACCCCCAAACTAGAGAATTTAGTATGACTCTACACCTTCTAAATTCTTCATCATATTCAAGAGTATGGGTACTCTTTGTTGAATTGTTAAGGACTTGATCTATAGATTGTGTATCAGCTAGCAGAGCCTTTAGAATTTTAAGCATGGCTTTGTTGCCACTGTTTTAGTATCTATATAGTTTACATCCAGCTTAAGGTTGTTTTTCTTCTTTGAAAGAGATCAATGCTTTGCACACTTTGCCAGCTTTCTTGGAAGTCTTCCCAAATTAACATTAAAATAACATTCAAATTTTCTCTGTGCCACAACAAAACATTTGCTCAATTCAGATGAGACGTGATTAGCACCCATTTGCCTGATCTCTTTTAATAATTTGACAGGTAATAAGCTTCTAACTGGTCTCACTGCCTCAGCTCTGGTTCCCCTCTCCAGTTTATTTTCAGCAGTGCAGCCAGAATGATCGTGTTAAGATGGAAGTCAGATCATGTCCCTCTTCCACTCAAATTCCTACAACACTTTCCATCTCATTCAGAATAAAATCTGAAGTTTTTGCTATGAATTACAAGGACCTAAATGGTCAGGGCCCCTTTCCATCTCTAACCTAATCTCTTACACTTTCTCCCTGAATCATACCAATCCCAATCGCTGCTTTATCTTTTTTTTTTTTTATTTTTTATTTTTTTTTTAATAACCCAGCTCTGCTTTCCCTCATTGCAAGTTTTTGCATTGGCTCTTCCCCCAGCGTGGCTCATTCAGATTGAGTCACCTTCTCAGAAGACTTTAACCACCGGATCCAAAACTGCAACACCCTTGACATCTTAGCCTTCCTGCCTGCCTTTTATCTCACTTAGCACTTTTGTTAATCTTTTCATTTAAAAAAATATTTTTAATGTTTATTTTTGACAGAGACTGAGCATGAGCAGGGGAGGGGCATAGAGAGAGGAGACACAGAATCTGAAGCAGGCTTTAGGCTCTGCGCTGTCAGCACAGGACCCGGCATAGGGCTGCAACTCAAAAACTGCAGGATCATGACCTAAGGCCGAAGTTGGACGCTTAACTAATTGAGCCAACGAGGCGCCCCTTTTTATCTTATTATCCAGCTTCCCCATGGGACTTTAAGTTTCATGTGGACTTTTTTTTAATGTTTATTTATTTTTGAGACAGAGAGAGACAGAGCACGAACCGGGAGGGACAGAGAGAGAGGGAGACACAGAATCTGAAGCAGGCTCCGGGCTCTGAGCTGTCAGCACAGAGCCTGATGTGGGGCTCGAACTCAGGGACCGTGAGATCATGACCTGAGCCGAAGTCAGATGCTTAACCGACTGAGTCAACCAGGTGCCCCAATGTGGCCAAGGCTTTTTGTCTGCTTTGTTTACTTCTGTATCCTCAGTGCCTAGTGCAAGGTTTACTTGTAATGGACAGAATGTGTGTCCCCACAGATTCACAGGTGGAAGCCCACCCCTCCCCCCCAAATGATTTATTAGAGGGGGGAATCTTTGGGAAGTAATTAGGTTTAGATGAGGTCATAAGGGTGAAACCAACTGATGGTATTAATACCCTTTTCAGAAAGGAAGGTATAACCAGAGCTTCCTCCATCTGCCACATGAGGATACACTGAGAAGGCAGCTGTCCCCAGGTCAGAAAGAGGGCTCTTACCAGACACAAGCATGCAGGTATCCTGATCTCAGACTTCTAGCCTCTGGAACGGTGAGAAAATGTAGTTTAAGCCACCCCTGTGGCATTTTGTGTTAGTAGCGCAAGCCAACTACATCACTGGTCAATAGTTGAACAAGTACATAAATAAATCAAGGCCTGGAAAGGAAAGACCCTGATAGCTTTGGCGTGGGGATCTTCCCTCTAAGCAGGAAAACTCAGCTGCCACAGACCGCTAACATGATCCATGTTATCCAATTTTGTGATAAAAAAAATAAAACCAAAGACCTGGGACTATTGTTGACAGTGTTCAATTTTTTTTTTTTCCATACATAGACTATAGCGTATTGATTTCAAGTGCAGCCTGCAGAGCCAGAACGCCTGGGTTGAATCCTCGACTTGATATACCTTGTGCAAATTACTTAATCTCTGTGAATCATTTGTCAAACAAACATAATACAATAGTGATCTAAAAAAATTGTTGTTGGGATTACAGAAGTTCATATGTTAGAGCATTTATTGCCACGTATTTAATGTTCTATAAATATTAGATACTGTTAATCAACTACTGTGAAATTGCTTAGCTTTATTTTAGGATTCACAAATAAGTAAAAATGTGCCTCTAAACCAAATAGCTACCATTTTCAAACCACACCAGTTTGATTTTTTTTTTTTTTACTTTTCTGCATAATTTTTTTTAATTTTAATTTTTTTATTTAATTTTTTTAAATTTACATCCAAATTAGTTAGCATATAGTGCAACAATGATTTCAGGAGATTCCTTAGTGCCCATTACCCATTTAGCCCATCCCCCCTCTCACATCCCCTCCAGTAACCCTTAGTTCTCCATATTTATGCCTCTCTTCTGTTTTTCCCCCTCCCTGTTTTTATTTTTGTTTCCCTTGCCTTATGTTCATCTGTTTTGTCTCAAAGTCCTCATATGAGTGAAGTCATATGATTTTTGTCTTTCTCTAATTTCACTTAGCATAATACCCTCCAGTTCCATCCACATAGTTGCAAATGAACCACCCCAGTTTTATATCCCCTTTTCAAATAAACAAAGCTGTACAGAATGTCAAAATCCATTCTTTACAGGGAATGAGCATGCATTTTAACCTTAAAAAATAAAAGATCAATTGTTCCTGATGATTCTAAATCTCTCAAAGGCCATGACTGCCTAGTGACAAAACCAGTAATCTGAGAACTTTTGGATAGCACTTCCCTGGGTAAAGAAAGCATGCCTACTTCTAGCCTTTATAATGAACAATGTCTACAGTCACACATTCATAGAATATTAAAACTATTAGAGGTATAAAAGTTCGTATAGGTCACACTCATTTTTGTGATAAGCAAACTGAAGTCCTAACTGAGTGTTTTCATAATTGGTATCCGATATGTAATACAACTCTTAGGGTTTGATCTATATCCTATTATATTAAGGAGAAATAACTTGTAGTGGTGGGTACACTTTCTATTTGCTTAGACCAAAACTCCAATTGTTTCATCATAAGACTGTCAAAAATTCGAGATACAAACAATACTCCAATGGCAGAAAATACTCAAACATCTGTGAGGATGGCAAGCAAGTTTAAGTTGAATGCATATGTTTTATATAAAACCGCACATGCCTATGCATAAACAGGGTTACATGTAACCTATCCTAAGCACAGGCATCACTTTTACAAGTCAACCTTTAGATGCAGATCATCATCCCAATTAAAACTAAAGGCAGATACTGTGTTTGAAATGATATAAACAGTAGCATACGATTTTTATATTAAGAGCATTTGGGAAATCAAAAATTTTCAACTGCTATGTCCTCATGCAATTGCAGGCAATTTAACATGATTTCTTGTGTTTTTCCCTTACCAAAATGAACCATTAAAGAAATAGTAATTGAGTGGAGAGAAGGTATTTCATAAAGGGCCTTTTTTTTCTTTCTTTTTTTTTTTTTTTTTTTTTTTTTTTTTTTTTTTTTTTTTTTTTGCACTCATCACACATACTCACCCTAGGGGCATACTATTCCCAACCAGTAACAGTTGCTCTTCAACAACTTTAATTGTCTCCAAATTTTATGCTGCTTGTTTCTTCCACTTGCTTTCTTTCCTTTCTATGATTTTCTCTTTGTTTGTAGGACTTGATATGTATAGCATGGCAGTGCTGTTAGCCAATACACTACTCAGGGGAAATTTCACTTACTCTTGGGGATGTTTCACAAAAATACTTTACATGGGAAAGCTTATCAGTATGTCTGAATACTATACAGTAAACAGCAGTCATTGAGTTGTTTTTCACTGGCATTAAACATTTCTAATCCTTTAAAGGACCTTGGGAAAACAAGGCTGATTTCCAGGCCAGAGATTTACTTATTTATTTTCTAATTAGTAGATATCATACCTTGCTATAATACCTAAGTTGATATTCAGTGGTACCTCATCCGAAAACTATAACACTTCAAATGTCTATTAAATATTGATGAGGCTAAAGCCAATTGGTTAGATTTTTAAAAATTTAGTCCTATTTGATATCAAGTAGATATTAGTGTATTTTTATTTGCAGTAATAGCACTTATGCATGATCCTTGATTGAATCCCAGTTCCCAAGCATCAACTTCTACTGAGATTAGCTGAGTGCATTGGGCCTATTGAGCCATTAGCTTTTATTGAAGGATAGATGAATATCAGCCCCTACAGAATAGTGAATTAGTTCTTGCCTTGTAGCAAAGCTTTTTCCTGGTTTCTCTCCATAATGGGACTCCTTTAACCATGTCTTTTTCTAATGCAGCCAGAGAGTCAAGTAGCAGTCAGAAAAAGAAAATGAGATCTATTGAAATAAAATCATCAAGTGGGCATGGCTTTAGCTTCTCACAGTAGGGTGATCTGACACGATTAATCTCTAATAATAAAAGGTGGCCCTTTGGGGGTCCATGGCAATTTGATATTGAAGTATACATGTTCTAGAATTGAAGTAATAGCGGTCATTCATGAAAAGATTTTTAAAAATTACCTAAAAGGATGTACTCTCTGATAAATGAATCTTATGATGGAATAAAATGTTCCCTCATTCTCCAGCCTTCTTCTTTTAAGGTATTTTACACTTATACTTTAACACAATCACTGTCTAGCACATTTTATTATTATTTCAGACAAATTTTTTAAAGCTCAAATAAAAAGATGTCAAAGAAATACCTTGTATCACCATACCTTGGAATTTAACACATTAGCAACTTTTATAGATAAAATAATTAAAATGGTTAGCTCTTTTTTTTTTTTTTTCTTTTCTGGAAGAGCTAAATCTCTTGTATTTACCACTTTTAAGGTAATTTTTTCTGAGATCTTTCAGGATTAGTTTAGCAACATTTTACAAAGGGGTAATTTAGGGAAATGGGGAATGATACTAAGAATATGAATATTTTTAAACTGGATATCAGCAGAACCTCAGTCTATTCTGAGCATCTACTCTGAAACAAAAACAAAAATGACAGTAAATAGACTTCTACCAGGTATGATGTACAGGGTTTGACAGACCTTTTTTCCCCCATGGTAAAAATGACAATAATAAAGACAAAATGTAAATCATACTTCTCTGTGGGATTAGAAACAGCAGCATTTGCAAAGAAACCTTGATATACCGAATTCAAGGCAGAAATCAGCTTTCATAGTTGAACAGAGCCTAGTACAGCTTCTATATGGTTCTTAGAGAAAATGTACGGACTTACAAGTTCTAAAATCTTTGATCCAAGTTTCCACCTTGACAATCTTTAGAAAATAATGAAATTAAGCCCAAAGTAAGAAAGAAAGTAAGATTAACAATAGAAAATTATGAAATAGAAAGTAGAGAAAACAATCCATGAAACCAAAACCCAGTGTTTGGAAAAGAGAAACAAAATTGATGACATTGCAACCACAATGAACAAAAAATAAATTATCAATTGTCAATCTTAGGAATAGAGAGGAATAATTACTATAAATTCTACAAGCATTCAAAGAATAAAGGAATATTACGAACGATTATATGCCAATCAATGTGACTACTCTGATGGAATGGAGAAGTTCCTTAAAAGACACATGTTACCAAAATGAAGCAAATAGCAAAGATCTTGAACAGTACTACTCTTAATAACTTGAATTCCAAATGTAAAACTTTCCCACAAATAAAACATTAGGCGCAAATGACTTCAATGGTAAATTCTAGGAAACATTAAAAAAACTATATTGTCACTTCAATAGGTGCAAAAACAGTATTTGATCAAATTCCATGCCCACTTGTGGTAAAAATTCTCAGCAAAATAGGAACAAAAGGGAAATTCTTCAGTCTGATAAAGATTACTTATGAGAGAAGACTACAGTAAGCATCCTATTAATTAAATACTTTACTTTCTAAAGGAACCAACAAGCTAGTCTCTCCCTCACCACTTTTAACAATATTACAATGGAATTTCCATCCAGTGTAGTAAGATGGGTAAAAGAAAAATAAGATTGAAAGGAAAAATGTGTTTTTTCATAGACAACATAATTTTGTTCGTTATAAATTCACACAAATCTACCAAAAGAGAAATGCTACATCAAGCAAATTATCCAGGTTGTATTTCACAAGGACAACGTATAAATTTCAATTGTAGTTTTATAAATGAGGAACAGTGGGATTATCGAATTTAGAAACCAAAACCATTCATAATATCATCCAAAAAGGGAATATATTTAGTGAAAAATACTTAAGACCTCTACAAGAGTTAGAAATGTCCATCAATAGGTCAATTATAAGTAAATTTTGGTCTATTTATATGCATGCAATGAGAAGTTATTAATCAACAAATAACTTACTGTTGATTCTTTCAACGTCATGGATGCATCTTTAACGTGATTTTACTCTTTAAAATGACTAAAAGAAACCAAACACAAAAATGTATACATTGCATGGTTATACTTCTATGAAACCCAAGAACAAGCAAATTCATTTATGGTGTTCAAAATAAACAAAGTTGGCTTTTGGGTGGGGGGTTGCCTGAAAGGGAGCGTGGGAAAAAACAAAAACAAAAACAAAAACAAAAACAAAAACAGAGATGGTAATTTTCTCTATCTCGATTGGAGTGGTATTTATACTGGTGTATACATTTGCCAAAACACATCATATTGTCCATTTAATAACTATTTACTATGTATAAATTCCATCTCAATACAAAATGTTTAAAACTCCTTTCCTCTTCTCATCTACCACACTTAATTCAATCATAAAGCAGGAATGTAGGAAGTCAGTCCAGGGTCAAGCACCTACGCATCATGTCTTGCCCCATTGCATTTTCTTATTCTCTAAATGATAATTAGTGCCTAATATGGACTGGGCATTGTATTAAGCACTAGGGATACATAATCCGTAAGATAGGATTCCTATACTCTGAGTGTTTAAGGTCTGAAAAGATTAATTAACTCAGGTACCCTCTACTCCACACAGCTTGAACCAGCTTATAGATTCCAACTAATTATTTAACTTGTTATTTAAACAGCAAGTCACCAAACCTTCTGGATTCATAGCAAATAGCTCCAAAATAGTGGATAGCTATCTCTACCTCATTTCTTTGTGTCTGGCAATAATTTGGTGCAAATAATTCTTTGAACAGAAAGAATTCTTGATGGGTAAAAGATCTGTCACAAACTGCCCTCTGACCTCAACGTGATAAATGTGGATACTGCATGCACACTCCAGTGAAAAAACTAAGAGGCAGAGGCAGAGTGTGAAGTGCCCATGGACTAGTCTATATATTTTCAAATGTATTTCTAAAAGTTGTGGGAAGCCATTACAACTCTGTGTGCAGTGAGGGGAGGGTCAAGGCGTTACAGTTCTTAAGCAGGAGAAAGCCAAGTTCAATCTTAAAGACTTTTTTTAAAATTTTATTTATTTTTGAGACAGAGAGAGACAGAGCATGAATGGGGGAGGGGCAGAGAGAGAGGGAGACACAGAATCGGAAGCAGGCTCCAGGCTCTGAGCCATCAGCCCAGAGCCCAACGCGGGGCTCGAACTCACAGACCACGAGATCATGACCTGTGCCAAAGTCGGACACCCAACCGACTAAGCCACCCAGGCGCCCCTCTTAAAGACTTTTTAAAGAGAGGACTATGATCACAATGTGAGTAAAGACTAGGGGGTGAGATATTCACCATAGAATACTTTAAGGCTGCTACACTCAATCAAGAAACTCTAAAGGACTAAATTAAAATAGGGGAGGATGTGTGCCTGAGTGGTTCAGTTGGTTAAGCCTCCAACTCTTGGGTTTGACTCAGGTCATGATCTGAAGGTTCGTGGTTGGAACCTCATCTCAGGCTCTGTGTTGACAGTGTGAAGCCTGCTTGGGATATTCTCTATCTCTCTCAAAATGAATAAATATACTTAAAAAAATAAAACAACATAACATGGGAATGGGTTTGAGACATACTATTGAAGAAGAATACATAAGAGGTGATAACAGAAGCTACGTACAACACACTTTTCTAAGATGTTTCTTAGGCTTTTGGCTTGAACAACCAGGTAGATAGTAGTGCCATTTTTGAAAACAGAATAGAAGAAAACATTCTTTTCTTTGGATATGTTTTAGGTTCAGTACGGGATGATCAAGTTTCAGATGATTGTGAGACATCACATGAAGGTTTACAACAAGTAGCTAGTTGGTTGAAAGTACAGGAGACAAGGCTGAACTTGACAGTTGTGTGTTGGGAGTAACCCCCTTACAAGTGCTGGTTGAAGCTATTAATCTCATCCAAAAGAAATGTAGAGTACAAATAGCATTGGAGCAAGCAAAGAACACTGAATAATGTGGATTTCAAATGGAATTGTTAAAAAGATAGAAGCCTATAATAAGCATTCTAGAAAGAGTGGACAATAAAGTAGGAGGAAAATCAGAAATCTTACAGAAGCCAAGGGAGATATCTGCAGAGAAAGTTAGTCAGTGCTGCACATTGCCTGATTAGCCTTCAAGGGATATTAAATTTTTTAAATGTTTATTTATTTTTGAGAGAGAGAGAGAGAGAGAGAGAGAGAGAGAGAGAGAGAGAGAGAATGAATCCCAAGCAAGCTCTATATGGTCAGTACAGAGCCCAACACAGGAATCAAACTCACAAACTGTGAGATCATGACCCGAGCCAAAATTAAGTTGGATTTTCAGCCAGCTGGGCCACCAAAGTACCCCTTCCAAAGGGATATTAATCCTGTGCCCACCATTCAACTAAGATCAACACTTAATGGATCACTTGGTAGCATCGGATATTTAACAGGAAGTAGAAATGAAGACGAATGTAATTCCTACCAAGGCTAAACCTGTACCCCACACAAGCCTCCTCTTTCCCCCTTAATATGGCATTCGATTAAGAAGGAGTGTTTTCCTCCATATACTACCATGACCCAACAAAACGGACAACTGGTACCTTCACCTCACAGAGGACTAATAAGAATTTAGCAAACAGCCTAGATTTTAAGTGGCAGAGCCTGTATTTGAAATACGTTTCACAAACTGAAGCCTATTTCTACTATTTCAGGACAACAACTCTCCTGCCGCTTCCGCCACCTTCGTAAGAAGGGTGGCTCGGTAAAAACATTAAGTTTGGTAGAGGGAATTGCAACTACTTGGAGCCACAAATCATAAATCCAAACTTTAACATATATTCTTACTTTGTAATAATGATCCTTAAGAACAAATACCAAAATTGACACCAACCATCTTTTCTTCCTTTAGAAAAACTGAGAAAAACGTGTAGAGGTGCATGAACAATAGTTAACAACTGAGTGCTTGCTATGGCCAAATGGTTTTAAGCACTTTACATTTATTAACTCCTTTAATTCTCCATCCATCCTTTAAGGTAAGCATTGTTACTATCATCTCACCTGCAGAGATGAGGAAACTAAAACCACCCATAGGAAGTATGGTGCCCAAGCCAGTTTTCATAACTGCGTCTGAGCAAATGCATGCAGTGGACCTGGGATTCAAGTCTAGGCACTTTAGATCCAATGACTCAACTCTCAAGATTCAAGTCTTGCTGCAGAATGATCATTCAGGGAGACATGAAAGAACTGTGGAGATTCGTGGACCTTGAAACAGTAACTAAAGTTCATCATTAGAGAACTGTTTTTTGGAAATAAGCGATCATCCTCCAAAATCAACTTACTCTTACCTTTATGTGAATTAGATTTTAAAAAAAAGCAAAATAGAGGCAGCTGGTGATGAAGTGGGTGATGTGTAGAACAAAGAGATTCAAGAGAGGGACTAAGTGAACAGATAGACATGTTTGCTTAGGGCCTTTCTGGTTTAAACAGAGTTTCTTAGAAACAGATTAAATGGGAGTGGCAGACCTCAGCCCTAGAAATCAAGCCTCAATTCTAGCTGTGAATCTACCCAACAGAGCAAAGCTTCATCTTTTTGTTTGTTCTGGTTAAGGTTCCTAAGTGTGGGGGCATATTTATTCACCTTAATATTCTGTTTGTGAGACTTTTTGGTAAACCGTGACTAATTAACTTTGGTCCCTAAGAAGCAGAATAGCAGAGTCCATAGCTTTGCAAATTTCAGCTGCAACATAAAGGCAGCTCCAAGTCTGGCTGGTTGTTTATAGTTAACTAAGAAAGGAAATGGTCTAATTTGCCAGTGAGAAAACATGATCTGTCCCTTCAGTGTGTATTTGCTAAAATAGCACATGAACCAGTCCTATTACCAGTGTTCTGAAAATGATTCAGCACTATCCTTTTAGTCCTTTTTTCACAGATTTTCATCATTCTGATTTTCCCTGGCACTCCTACTTGGAAAAAGCAAAAAAAAAAAAAAAAAAAAAAAAAATCAAGGTCCAACCAGATCTATTTAACACTTAGTAGCTCTAGGAAAATGTGGGTTGTTTTTTGTTGCCATTGTTTAGTTTTGGGGGTTTTTTGGAGAGAGGTATGAAAAAATCACAAATATTGATTGAAAATAAAGACCTAGTTCCAAAACACTTGCTCTATATGATATCTAGTATCATGGAAAACCAAAAGACAGACTCCCAGGAGGATAAGCAGTATTTGGAGGGAGGGGAAGGGCTGTGAAGAGACACCTTAAATTATATGCTTGATTTCAAATTCTGTTACTGTTTTGGTAAAATCATTGTTTATTTCTCAAGGAGTGAAGACGAAAGCAAAGAATATGTGTGATGTAGTCATAAAGCAGTAAAAAATGACCATAGCCAAGTAACCAGAAAAGGTATTCACTAATCAGAGCTATTGTCTCCCATAGTAAATTTACATTTCACGTTATCGGCTGTATTCATTTAGACTTCAAATCTCATGTCTTATTGGCCTGCACCTTCTTCGGTTTCTACAGGGTGACCACGGCTACCTGGGCAACACAAGTAACAGGAAGGAGAAGGCTCTGCCAGGTGGGGGCAAAAGCTGTGAAGCCATTTCCATTCAGACAAAGGTGCACACCACCTGTCTGACAGTTTTCCAACTTTCCCATGAAGTTAGATTCAGACTTTCCTGTTCCATCTAAGCTGTAATTACTGTTCATGTTCCTCTCGATATTTTGTCCCTCTAAAAACAAACTAAAAATATAAGGACACGAAGAAAAAATTAAAAAGCAGTTTCTAACTTTAAAATTGGGGATGCCAATGCTACAAACTGGAGGTGCACACAGAAAACCATGTCTTCTTTCTGCTTAAAATTCTTCAGTAGCTCCCTATTGTCTGCCTTAATATGGTATTAAGGCTTTTTATAATCTACCTGCAACCCGCACTTGCAGTCTCTCCTCTTCCATTAGCCACCCCCTGCCCTGCGCACTGACCCTCTATTTCTACTAGAGAATACATCTGGCTCTTCCTTAAGTAGATCAGGAATTTTTATTGCCTTGCCTTTGTGCACACCTTCTGCTAGATAAAGTCAGGTTGGCGAAAGGGAAAAGTATCACCATGGCGATTTTAAGAACATGGGCCTGCCTCCAGATTGCCAGGATTTAAATCTTGGCCAGATCACACATTAGCTGTGTGACTCCAGGAAAATTAGTAATCATCTGTAGCTCACTTTTCTTACTGATAAAACTAGGGAAATAATGAAGCTTCTTTCATAGGACTGAAAATTCTTATGACCCTCTTCGAAGGGTACTTCCTCTGTGTTTTTTTTTTCTGAACTAATAATTTATTTTTCTATTATTGTTCATTCCTCTCATTTTATTCATACCTTATCAATTTGTACATTATAGTTATGTCTTGATAACCTAAAGTGCCTCTAAAATAAGACTTACAATGACTAACTTAATTGTAATATCAAATATAGCTGTAGTAACATGTTATTTAAAAAAACATAAAATGGACCATATTGCTACGGTCCATTTGAAATATCAGGCATGTGCATGCCAAAAAGCACCATTAGGCTAAGTATCAAGTTATTTGAGATTATTTTAGAGTGAGGAGATAAGTGGGGTTTCTTTGTTCTCTGTAGTCTGAAAATCATCTACAATTTAATATGGAAATGGTATAAATAGTTTTAAATTTTTGTTAGAATCTATTCATGATAAGAATACTTAAGATACACCCTCTTAAATTTTTAAAAAATAATTATTTTTAATATGAAAATTATTGTCAAATTGGTTTCTGTACACCCAGTGCTCATCCCAACAGGTGCCCTCCTCAATGTTAATTTTTTTTTAATGTTTTCTTATTTTTGAGAGAGTGCAAACAGGGGAGGGGCAGAGAGTGGGGAACAGGAGATCTGAAGCAGGCTCTGTGCTGACAGCGGTGAGCCCAATGTGGGGCTTGAACTCGCGAGCCAGGAGATCTTGACCTGAAGTCAGATGCTCAACCAACTGAGCCACCCAGGTGCCCCCACGTTCTTAAATTCTTAAGTGCACAATACAATATTGTTTCCTGTAGGCACGATATTGTACAGCAGATATCCAATATTCAACTTTCTGAACTGAATCTTTATGCTGTTTGGTAATTCTCCGATAACCCCAACCTCTAGGCTCCTGGCAATCACCATTCTGCTCTTTGGTTCTATGAATTTGACTATTTTAGGTACCTCATATAAGTGGAATCATCCACTATTTGTCTTTCTGTGACTGGCTTTTTCACTTAGCATAACATCCTTGAGGTTCACTTACATGGTTGCATTTTAAAAATTTCATTCTTTTTAAAGGCTGAGAGTATTCCACTTATCTGTCAGTGGACATTTAGGTTGTTTCCTTATCTTGGCTATTATGAATAGTGCTGCAATGAACATGTGAGTGCTGGTATGTATAGAATGAGAGAAAATATTTGCAAAATGTAAATCTGCTAAAAGATTCATCTTCAGATCCATAAGAAAATGGTATGAGCATTGAAAAGGTTTTAAAATTCTGACTCATTGGAGCTGAAGCTAAAGCAGACTCCAGTAAAAGAGATAAAGAATTGGGTTTATAATCTGCTTGGAACAGTCCTGATCAATAATGCCTATTTCATTGCAAAATATATTTTGAAGCAGGTATTTTTACCAGCAGGACACTATAGCTCATGAGCCATGACTAGAGTAAAACTTAGGTTCACAAATGGAACAAAGAAAGGAGAAACCTTCTTGGCAAAGGAGACAGAGTCCAGTATTTTCTGGAGTTAAATGGAGAAGTTAGAAAAGACAAGGTAGTGGGAGTTGTAGAAAACAACACTGGGATGAAACAATCTGTTTATGGTGCAACTTGTGACGAAATGGGATATGCATCTGCTTCTACTGACCAGCCTTATTTATTTTAATGATGGTTTGTTTTTTTCCCCCCACTCTTAATGATTGCCATTTTTGTTTGTTTTTTGTTTTCTTCATGGAAGGTCTTTGGTTTTCCTTTTCTTCTTCTGTAGAGTTCTTATTCTCTTTAATGGTTTCTCTCTCTCTCTCTCTCTCTCTCTCTCTCTCTCTCTCTCTCGTGTGTGTGTGTGTATATATATTTACTCACCTCAAATCTCTGAATTCTTCTTTTCATCCTCACTTAGCTACTTCCATTGAATGAGAACTACCTCAACTAATGCTTATTGAACTTTTTACCTATGGCTCCCGTCTTCCCTCTTTCTTTCTAATTACAATGGGAGAAATGAGACAACTCTTTTGTGTTTGGAATCCCATCTGCTTGCTCTTCTCAAAAATGTCACAGTTGCCCTTATCTCTTTCTTTTGGTATTTTCAAACCTGACTTTTCTACCAACTCCTTCCAATTTGCATTTTAACGTGATCACGTTTCACCTCCATTTAAAAGCAAATAGACCAAAAAATTCCCTCATTTATCACTGTGGTCTTTTCCACTCACTACTCTATTTTCTCATTATCAAACTTAACACCAAAAAAAAAAAAAAAAAAAAAAAAAAAAAAAAAAAAAAAAAAAAAAAGAAAAGAAAAAGAAAAAACAAAGTTGTTTGTGCTCAGTGGCTCAACATCTTCCCTTCTTACTTTTCAGTAGGTTCAAATTCAGCTCCTCCTCTTTCCATTCCATGGGAACTGCTCTTACTGAATTTGCCAGTGAGCTCCATGTCACTAAATCTAATGGAGGTCTCCAAATCTCATTATCTTTATGACTCAGTGGCATTTGGTACAGCTGATTACTCCCTTCTATCAGAAATACTTTCTACCCTTGACCTTCATGATACCACCTTTCCAAATTTCGTTCCCGTATCTCTGTTATTTATTGGTCTCATTATTGGCCTTTCCTTCTGAACTTTACTGTTAAGTGTTAGCAACTACCAGGGTCCTCTTCTAGACTCTTCTCATTCGGTATCCTTTCATCTGTGGAATACTAGGCACTTCTATGACTTCAGTTGTCATCTGAATGCTGTATTTCTAGAGCTTTCACATTGCTTCTGATTTCAAGATTCTCATACTCAACCATCTGTTTGACATTTGGATAGCTTACAGCCATCTCCGATTTAATATGTACAAAACCTCTACTCACTCTGTAAATGACACCGTCTTCTACCGAATTCAAACTAAAAACCTGGTAGACTCTCTCCCCCTTCCACTCACATCCACTTAATCACCTAGTATTTCTACCTTATAAATGTCTCTCAGGTACATCCACATCATTCTATCTTCACTGCTAATAATATGTTTCAAGTTGTAAACATTTCTATTCTATTTCTATCATAGCCTTCTAACTGGCCTATAGGATTTTCTTTTTTTTTTTAATTTTTTTTTCAACGTTTTTTTTATTTATTTTTGGGACAGAGAGAGACAGAGCATGAACGGGGGAGGGGCAGAGAGAGAGGGAGACACAGAATCGGAAACAGGCTCCAGGCTCCGAGCCATCAGCCCAGAGCCTGACGCGGGGCTCGAACTCACGGACCGCGAGATCGTGACCTGGCTGAAGTCGGACGCTTAACCGACTGCGCCACCCGGGCGCCCCGAATTTTCTTAATGTATTCTTTCTTAAGTATTGCCAAATCCACATGGCTTCCATGAAACATCAAACCATGTTATGTGCTAAATACTGGACCAAACACCAGATACTCCAGTGAATTCAATTGTGAGCATGGGCTCTGCTAGAGATTAATTTATAGCCTTGCTAAAGACCGTGGCAAGTAGAGGGAAAATAGATTATTTGCCTAATGACCAGTTTGACTTGTTCAATGTCTCTCATGGTTTGGGACCAGAATAGTCAATGGCCTAGAGGCAATTTGAATTCTATCTAAATGTCAAAAGTCTTATTTGTCCTCTTCTTCTTCAGATATACTAGCACCAGACTAGGTATTATCTTTTGAATCTTTAAAGAACTCTGTGAAAAAAGCAACAATTATCACACCTTTTAAAGGTGCAAAATTAATGTGCATAAAAAGATTAGAAAATTAACCAATGTCTCATTAACATTGAACTACAATGGTCTGCATTCAGAGCAAGAGCCTACATCTTTTTGTGTGGGTGGCATAGTTATTTCACAGTGGAATTAGAGACTGCTTTATGTAGTGGGTCATTTGTATTGAGGCTAGGTGCTCATAATTCAGGTGGTACTTTAAGACAGTTTAGTACAATTTTAAAGCTAATGAGATCATCTGATCCAACACCCCATCTGGATAGTACAAGAAATTGAAGTTGAAAGGTTAGATGATTTACGCACCTGTGATTACACAATAAGCCTTTGTGAGAGTTAGGACCTAGATCTGGCTCTCTCAGTCCACTGCCTAATACTTATTCTTCTCTTTCTTTTAGCCTTTGTGCTTTGTAAGAGGACTCTCCATATATTTCTTTTACATTGCAAACTTGTGGTGTGAGCTTTAAATATATTTAAATACTATGAATATTCCAACTTGAAGTATCTTGGGATCTCAATGTTTATCTAGGAGGAAGACAGTAATTGACAGTGTCTTCCCAGGGTGTCAGGAAGAGTCTAATAATATTAATAAAAACAAAAGAGTCAGGAAGTAATTATGAATGACAAGAATCTGGCTGGGGCTGCTTGTCTAACTAGATCAGGTCCAGGCTTAAGGCAAACAAACAAAAGTCCAGGCCCAGAAAACAGAGTCTTAAGTGGGTTAGAGATTCTGAAGAAAATACAGTGCTCTGGCTAGCTCCCTGAGAGAGAAGTATTAGAGCACACTGAAAAACTCCTCAGAGCTCCTGGATGACTTGGTGGGCTTTCTCTCGTCAGACATATTTCGTATTTAAAAACTTTACCCCTTCTGTGCCAGAAGGGGAGATTTTCAGAGTTAGCTCATTAATAATTTTGGTAAACAAGCCCAGACAATGCACCTCTCAATCGTGATCATTACATTGTTAATGTTTTTAGAGAATGCAAGAGTCTCATTAGATGATATTTATCCAACCTCTTCTCATCTGCCATCGCATCCCCTAGAGTACTTAATGTTTTCATGGATCTGAAGCCAGAGTTTAGCCTAATTTCAGGGCCCTTGACCCTGTGTGCCTCTCTAAGATCTCTTTTCAACAGGAAAAGGAATAAAGACATGCAGATGATTAAACTCAACAAAAGGACCGATCGAGCTTATCTTTCAGTCTTAAACTCTTTTAGTCCACCAGATATCACAGTTGTCTCCTCTTCTAGGATTCTGCAGTTTGTATATTTTATATGTATAATTTATATGGCCTGAGGTTAGGACTATATCGTTTCCATGTGTACAGGTGATTAGTCATGTGTGACAAGCCTGATGAGGAAATAATAGGAATACATTATTGGGTACCACACATTTAAAGCTTAAAGGCCTCAGGATTGATTGTTTTCTCAATGAGAACAGGCATGACAAATTGCTTATGTGACTTTAGTCCCAGTAACACTTTTCAGAGGATCATATAGATAGACATGATCATAGATGCTGGGATTTTCATGAATCTAATATAACGGGCATTTTCCTTGGTATGTGACTTATGTCTGTGTCAATAATGGTTACAGTGGAAGCCATGTTGAGTGGCCTGCATTTTAGTCCTATGCTAATTTACCATTTAGGTGGGGCTTCTCCCTGACTGGTAGAACCCCCAAAAGAGAGGCAGCTGACCTAGGCTGCGGAGTCAGGAAAGACTTCTGGAAGGAGGTAGTCCCTGAGATGTTTGGGTTTGGGGGAAAAAAAACAACAACATAAATAAATGTCAATTTTTAGTGGATTGAATTGAACCATTGTATATTAATTGCAGGAAGGATCATAGTTCCACTTTTGGTATATTAAATAATATTCCATTATTAAAGGGAATTTGGCTTGTTCTTTTTATGGTAGCAGGATTGAAAAAAAGTTTGACTAAAATCAAATGTGAATTAGGAACTTGATCTATAATAATTTAAAGAGATAGTGGAAATGGAAAATATTAGGTCCAAATGGTCAGGATCTCCTAACATACTTTGAAATTAGCTTCTCTTATCAATGCTTTCTCCATGATGGAGGTGGTAGTTGATAGTTATAAAGTAACAAAATCAAATGTAAATGCATAATGGTTCACGGGATAAAGATTCTTAGAATGGGTAATGGTGTTGGAGTACTTCAATTAGGCACATCTTTTCCTATAAAACATGGAATTCTGCCCTCCCTTTAGAATAAATTGGCCAGAAATTATCTGCATCAGAGACTGCTAAACAAAAACTATCTACTATAGGTCATCAAATATGAAATCCTATCAGAAAGAAGTCTTTGGCTTTGTTAGAGGGCTAGGGTGGAACAAAGTATATATATTTTCTGAGTACCCATGTTAAAAATCTCAAGTGAGAGGATAATAAGGATGAGACAAATAATAATGCCCTACTATCATAATTTAAAAGCTCAGAACTTTAATTTTCTCTGTAGAAAAAGTAACATCACTAGTTTAAAATGAAATATATAGGTCTACATAATTTGATGGGGTTTAAGAAGCTACTTAGCATATTGTAGACATTTATGATTGTGCATTTATTGAGTAGGTCATGGAAGGTGTTATATCCAGAGTGCTGATTACAGATGATAATTGCATTAATCACTCTTACTTTTATAAATGTAATTCTCTGCTGCACTCGTTGAAATAAAAGGTCAGATATTTTCCATTATAAAAATCATCCATGCAAGAGACTGTGAGGAAAAAAAAAAAAAAAAAAAAAAGAATACCCAAGTAAAGAAATAAAGACAAACACAATTATTTTCCCATCATATAAAAATATCTACAGTTAATTCTTGGCATTTCTGGTTTTCTATACATTACATAAAGTCAATAAAAGACAAAACAAAGAGTTATGTGCCTATTATATAAACAATTTAGTATACCATTTTTTAATTTGTCATAGCGACAAGTACTTTCTATATTATAGGATTCTCAATGGATATTAACAGCAATTTTTACAGTGTGTAAGACTGCATCCAGAGGAGGTTTATCCATTTGGTATTGTTAAATGTTTACATTGCCTCCTATCTTTAATTTGTGTAAATAAAGCTAGAAAAAACCATTTGCTTAATGCCTTTTCTATACTTAATGTTTTTTGGCTTAGAATAACTGCATAAGAATAAGTTATTGGGTCAAAAGAATTGCTTTCCAAAATATTTTCACTTAAATTCGGATCAGTAAAATAGGAGACTGCAATTTTTTCACTATATATGAAAGCTGTTGAATTTTGTTGATGTAAAATAGAAAAATAGCATAAGAAAACATTGCATAAAAAAGATTTTTCCTTCTTAATTTCTAAGAGTTACACTTATTTCTATTTCCAGTTTTAACCATCTATTTGCCACAGAACTTGCAAATTATTGTTAGATAAGGTATAGAGAGATATTGAGCTGAAAGAGCACCACTTTGGCTTAAGAAAATCTGAGTGCAAAATATGAGTGTGATAGTATCAAAGGAGCTTGGCCAAAATACAAAACACTCTAAGTTTTGAGTCCTTTGTGACAAAATAGGGGTATTTGTTATATCCAGATTAGTTTGATGATCAGCACAGATCTTCTTAAGAGCCTGGCATGTAATACATGTTCAATAAGTGATTACTTTTATTATTTTGATTGTTGTGTTTCTTGCTATCATTGACATTTTTTTATGGGAATGGCCACAAAATATGGCAGGGATGACTAGGTACTATGGCATAGCTGGTTTTTGAACAGTAGCTACACAGCTTGGAAGTAGGTTTCCCAGTCATCTCTTCCACGCAAGTCCCTTGCATCTACGTGGGGCTGCTCATGTGATGCTTTCAGACCTGTGCCATTGAAACATTCTGGATACCTACCACTTACTCTTACGACTCCTGATCTCTGGGTTTCCATATTGATTCCCAGGGTGACCACAGGAGGATAGCAAAACCTCTGTCATCCTGGTTCTCAGAAAGACTGTATAAAGTAGTATTCCCTCCTTTTCTGCTATCACTTGATTTCTACCTGGTTGAGAAACCATGTAATTGTGTTCAACCTAAGACTCCAGGATTTCTCTGTTATACTTGTAAGTGTTTCCTTGTACTTAGAGAAGTTGCTGTAAGTGGTTTGGTGTCATAAGACTAAACTATGTAGCACTGACTCAGTAATTGGATAATGGGTAACAAGGAAATGGATATTGGTGTCTGAAAAGCTGATTCATGTTACATAATGACAAAACATTGGGTTACATTGTCACACAATAATTTGGAAGGCAGGGCAGAAGACCCCATGCCTTTGTCTCTTAGGAATGAGGACAGAAATAGAGCGTTACGAGTTGCTATAGGCTGCATTTAGCAAGCATTAGATGAAAGACAGATCAAGAATTGGCCCATTTGCAAATTTCCTAAAATTGTAGGGGGCTGAAGTGGGGGATTTTCTATTCAATCAGAAATCCAGCTGAAAGCAGTTTGCTGTCTTCTATACATAGTTTCCATTTTCCCTGGACAATGACAATGTTGTTGAGGAAGGAAATTAGAGTAAAGATCGCATATGTGAGATAGGTTGTTCATCTTCTTTTTAAGGGACAGGACAAGTAGAATATGTCACTACTACCTACATTCCATTGATTGGAGCTCAGTAACATATCCCTCGATTCCACAGGGCTGTAAAATAAAACTCTTGCCTGGACAGTTTCTTCCCAGCAATAGCTCAACTCTAAGGAAGTATAGTCAACATTTTTGCTTGACAATAGCTAATTCCAGCACAGCTATTAGATCAGGCCTCTAATATTTCACAATTTATCCGTTAGTAGGGAGTACTTACTTCTAACAGTATACAGATTATATGGGGATTTTTAATCACCAAGTCAGTAATGGAGGAGAATAATTACAAAGGCAACTGATCTATCCTAGTATTCCATTACCAGGGCTGAAGGGAATGTGATGGATTTCAGGGTTGGTGGGGGCTGGTTTCTCTATCTTACAGATAGTTCAGGGACCTGGGTCCTGAGTCCCAGTTTTACCAATGGCTATAGTATTTGATTTCCTCACTGACTGTATTTGAGATTTGTTCTCTAGCTATGCTGTCTTTCATCAGCCCTCAGTAACTTAAAGCCTGTTCATACTGGTCTTCTGCCCCTTCTCTAATTGAGCAATCCCTTCTAGAGGATATTCTTACTGGCTTTGTCTGGGATAGCTATATTCACATTTGTTGAGGTTTTGCAGTTAGACTTGAAAACAAAGGAAATGTCTAAGGTCTATAAAGGAAACTAGGTTTCAAAGTAGGAGTTTCCCATGAACTCAAGAATTTTCTTTCAACTTTGTCAGAAATGCCCTTCTCCTGGAGGAAAAAAAAAAAAAAAAAGCTCTATTAGGCGCTGTTGTCTTGACAAATTTAATAGTAATAGGCCTACAGACAGGAGACAGATGCTCATGTGCTTGAAATACGCAGCTGGTGTGCCAGAACTAACATCTTCCTTCTTTGCTACCCTTGGTTCCATTAACCTTCAGAACTCCTCTTATTATTCTGTCTTAAACTAATATCGTTCCCTTAAGAGTCTGGCATGAGTAACAGAACATGAGCAATATCAATAATTGTGTTAACCAATTAGGCCGTCATTTAATGGAGGTCTAAAGTTTACGCTAAATTTGGGATATGTGTGGAGGTAAAACTAGATCGCATCTTAGCTCATGTGATACTATTTCCTAATGGATCTTCTTCCTCATACCTAAATTTTGTTCAATCTGTATGCAACATATTGCTACAGTTGCTACAGTTCCTAATGATGCTATCCAAATACTCTAGCCCTCCTAAAAGCACATTGGAAAAATGGAATCGGAGCCTCCATTATTTTAATCTCTCCCATGATCTTATCAAGATTTAAAAATGTGACTCATTCTAATATTTTCTATTTATTAAGAATATGGTAGAAAATTACAAAGCGTGATATCAAAAAAATATAGAAAGACCTGAGTACTCCCAACTATTTATTCTGCGCAGCATTTTATTTCTAATCCTTACTTCTAGTGCTTCCTCTAGCTATTCTGAAAATTCCTCCTTGTCCTCAATTTTACTTAGATACGCAGATCTACCTTTTTGGTGGACAGTAGCAGAGTTTATTATAAAATGGAATTAATAATCAAGTCAACAATCAAATCGATAGTTTCCTAGGCAAACACTTGATGCGAGTCTGGAGAAATCACTTTGTGGACTCCGTCTCTCCTGTCATTTGGCAGCAGCTTACAAGGTACTTTGGTCAAGAATGTGTTTCTTTTTGGAAAACACTCATTTTCACAAGGTAAAATCTGTCTCCGTGAGCTTGGGTCAGGAAACCAGCTTAAGTAACAACAATCATAAGCCATTTTTCTCCCCTTTTCTAACAATAGAAACGTGCTACTGCAATAATTGGGGACAGTTTCACCCTTTTTATTTAACTTTCCTTCATTTTATTACATCTTTTAGTTGTATTAATTCCTTTCATTTTAACCTATTTGTTATTGTCTGTACTTGCTTTCCTCCACATGCCACACTCATAGCACTTGCCAGTGCAGCAATAGCTACTATTCTCCCTTTCCATTCAATAAAAATTTGTTTGTTTTTTTTTTTTTGGCTAGGTCATGCATGTCTCTGAAATCCCCTACCATAACCAAGGAGTACTTTGCATCTAGAGCCCCGAAGTCCCTTCTAATTTCTAAGACTTATTAGGAATACAGATTCCCAGAGTCTGCCTTTTCTAGAAAGGCCGGTGGGAGGCGGGGGGCAGTCAACATAAATGTTTTGCATAACTCAAGGTTATTGAGAATAAAATACTGTAGCAGCAAATACAGTGTTAATAATTTTATTGTTATCACTTTATTATTACTGGCATGAAAGAAGTTATTGCATTATAGGTGAGCAGATCAATATAGCCCTAATTTTGGGACCAAACTTACATGACGCTGAGTAAATCATCTGTTCACCTTATATGATTTCTGAGATGCTGAATAGGGACCAGTGAAATATACTTCCTTCTCCTGCTCACTGGTGCCTGAAGGTAATTCCCTTGAGTGTCATTATTTTGACTTAAGGTATTTTAGTCTCTGTTAACATGCAAACAGCCCTGGGAGCATAGACATATTTATGTCGTGCCTGTATGCATGATATTTTCAGTACCTTTCTTCTGCCTGAGTTTCATTATTCAGGAACTAAGACCTTGAAGGGACTAAGAAGGTTTAGGGCGGTCTTAAGTACCCTAACACTGCTGTATTTCGATGACATCATTTGCATCTGAAGTTTAGGATCCTTGTTTCCTTGTGACTTGTACTTTTTTATATTCATACCTAGTGATTATAACTTCTAGCCACTAAATAATTTAACAATTTAATTGAATATAGGGAGAACTCCAGTGCAATGTTGAAGTATTTTACTCGTTTTTTTTTTTTTTTCCCCTAAGCTGGAAAGCCAGCATTACATTCAGCTGCTAAATTGTGACAGACACATTTCCAGTGGCTTATGGCTCTTTGGATGTCTTCCCTGGTTGGGAAACTGGCAGTTCTGAAGTCACCCCTGGTTAGTCATATGGCTAGCTTGCTGATAGGCTGTCTGAAGCATCCAGCAGACTTTCAGAATCATCAAAACATATTTGATTCACATTGAGTCTTTGGTGTCACTGTAAGCAATGCAGTTACTTTCTTCTTCCATCAAAAATGCCTCAAATTTTAGGGTGAGACCTAGTTAAATATTTTGCTTTTTCAGTATCTGAGCCCTTCTTGCCAACTTCCAAGGAGTATCAGATATCCAAATCTTCTTCCCTTGGATAAAAGGTATCAAGACAGATTTCCCAACTCAGTTGGTGGTAATTGGGCTGAAAACTACTTCCCTCCTGAATCATCTCCAATAAGGGCCTCAATAAACCTTCCTACTTGAGCCCAACTCAATTCAAGAGAGGAGCTTTTCACAGCTGTGTGGCTCTGGAGGCCCCAGGGACTCAACTGCACAATATGTTCATTGTATCTGTGCAAAATGTATCTGAGAGACAGACAACTCTGAAAGCATAACATTGATAACAGCCACAATCTTAATGACGTAGGATGTTTCTCAAGGTGGTTTGTAAAGCAGGTCAAGATCTTTACCTTTGCAAACAATACAGCCATTTTCATCTGCACCAAATGTTTATTTTATAATTTGCTTTATGGCTAAATAGTGGGCCAAAGGGTGAAACCAATGAGCGAGACAAAGGTCGTAGTGGTCTATATAAAACACGGGAGCAGATATGATTCTAAATTGCAAACATAACTGGGTTTTTTGTTGTTGTTTTTAAAAGAAAATTTGTTTTCTCCTATGCTTATTTCCCCCCCATGGAGGTTTAAGTAGCTTTGTAGTCCTGAGATGGATATAGGCCACAAAATAGGGTTTTGTTGGTCAAATTTATACTACGTAATATTTATGTATGAAGTGGTTCTAGTGGCAAGGATCATTCTGGGGAATCAGAAATATGGAATATTTTTCCGACTTTATCACAACATTAACTAGCAATTTTGGAGGAGTTCTGCAATTTCACTGGACCTCCGTTTATTCATCTGTCATTTGGGCACTGAAGTATTAACTTACAGATTTCTTGGGAGGCTGAAAGGAGATTAAAGGAGTAAAGGTGCTTTAAAATTTCAGTGTGATATCTAAATGCAGTTATTTAGTCTATTATACATCATTAGCAAATCATTTTTGAGTATTTAATCATAGATATGATTAGTCCTAATCATAATTATGTCTCCCAGACCAAATTCCATCTGGATTTAGTCTATGGATTAAAATACACACACAGACGCGTGCACACACACACACACACACACACACACACAGACACACACACACACACACAGACACACACACACACACACACACACACACACAGACACCTTGAGTTCTACTTTCCAATTGATTGATTTTCTTCTAGGAGTCTTTATTCTTTTGAACCTCAGTTTCAGTCTCAGTAGGAGTATTATAGTATTACCTGTCCCACAGGAGTATTGTAAGGATCGAGTAAGTTTTTGAGCTGGTATGCAACATATATACATTCACTAATTTATGAAATATTCTGCTAATCATAGTAACTATAATACCACCATACTTTTAAGTAACCCACACCTCAATATATTCCATGATACCATGGTGAAGGAAAAATGGATATAAATCAGTAACAGCAGTTGGAACCAATTAGCCACCAGCCAACCCTAAAGTAGAGTTTGTTTTCTGGCAGCACTTTTAGCTTTCACCCTCTTTTAAGCCTCTGGGTTTGAAAAAAAATCGGAGCTAGTTTACACAAATGTTTCCAAGTTTCCTGGCCTGGTATAGGGTTTTGTTTCGTTTTGTTTTGAATCCCATTGTAAACTGTAACAACAAAAAACCCACTTGAAATTGATTAAAGGGATTCTTCTCATTTGAAGCACACTGCTTAAATAATAACTTTCTGATTACTAGACAGATTTCAGATTAGAATCTTTAAAGGTACTATGGACAAATGCATACAAGAAAATAGTTTCTAAAAGTTTTCAGATTAACTGAAAATTTCCAGCGGCCCACATATAGCTTTATCCATCCATATCCATAAAATCTCTAATTGTGTCTCTACTAGGTAAAGTTTAGTGCTAGATTTTAATGTACATGCGTTCTTTAACTCTACATGAGAAAAGTGAGAAATTAGATCAGAGATTCCTGTCAGTGGTAACTCTAACAGAAAAATATTTTGGTTGGTTTAATTTGTTCTCCATATTTTCCCCTCTTCTATTGCTAGCCAGTAGTGAGCAAGGCCCACTATTTTCTGGCCTCAGGAACTTTGCCGAGCTGAAGATAGCATTGTTTCAGAAGACAAAGAATCTTCTGGTGCCTCCTAACATTCACTGAGAGAAGTGAAGGGAGCTTCAGGGGACACAGAAAAGAACTTCCTCATCCTGTGAGCTGCTGCAGAGAACGACACCCACTCTGGCACTGCTCAGGGGTCCCTCCACTTGCAAAGGGGACAAGGTCTTTGCAGCCTGAGAGGCAGAACCCAGGCATGAGGAAGACCATGGGCAGAGAACTCAGTGCTAAGTGTCAAGGTGTACTTATTACTGACAAAGCACATTTTTTGACAACGGCACATCTTCATGGATACTCTTGTGAGTTTTTTGTTTTTAACATTTATTCTGAGAGAGAGAGAGAGAGAGAGAGAGAGAGAGAGAGAGAGCGAGCATGCTCGTGCACACTAGTGAGAGTGGGGGAGGGGCAGAGAGAGGTAGAGAAAGAATCCCAAGCAGGCTCTGCACTATCAGCTCAGAGCCCAATGCCGGGCTTGATCACAAGAACCTTGAGATAATGACTGGATAAGAAATCAAGAGTCTGACACTCTATTAACTGAGCCATCCACATGCCCCATGCTCTTGTGTTTTTACACATTCCAAACAGATACAGAACACCAAGATAAAAAGGGAAAGAACTCCCCTCAAAACCACCACAAAGAGCAACTATTTTACATTTAAATGGTTCATCAATACTTATGATGTAAAATACAATATTCTTTCTCTATTAAGAATTCCAGTTAGGGGCAACTAGGTGGCTCAGTTGCTTAAATAACCAGCTCTTGATTTCTGCTCCAGTCATGATCTCACAGTTCACTGATATCGTGGAGCCTGCTTTCGATTTTCTCTCTCCCTCTCTTCTGCCCCTCCCCTGTTCTTGCTCAAAAAAAATAACATTAAAAAAAGAATTCTGGCTATTTTATATATACACGCATATTAATATATTTTATCTATTTGTATAATGTATTCAAATAAGTACATTTAAATAAAATCTTTTGGAAGATGTAGGGAAATAACTCCTGGTTCTAAAAATTGGTAAGAAGAATTGAGGATTTTCATCCTAAATATCTTGTCTGAAGTATGTATGGCTTAGACATGAAAACTTTGCAAAGGTCCATGGTAATGCCTTGCGTGGTCAAGATTGATGACCAGGATTCTAGATGTAACTACCAATTTACAAGATACCACAAAGTAAAGAACATGGCTAATTAACATGGCAAATTTCCCCATTACCTGTAAATAGCACATGTGTTTTCTAAATAGCTGGTGTGTGCAAACTGATATCCTAGTTTCCACATTGCACATGTTGATACATCTTTTAAATATGTTTTAATACATTTGCTTTTTATTTCCTCCCTGATATTTAGCCATTGAAGAAACCAATTTCTTGTTTGCCTGTAGAGCAGTGCTTCCCGAATATTAATGTACCTATGAACCACCTGAGAATCTTACTAAAATGCAGATTCTGAGTCAGTAGATGTGGGTTGAAGCCTAAGAGTCTGCATTTCTTGTTTTTTAATTTTTTTTTGATGTTTATGTATTTTTGAGAGACAGAGAGAGACAGAATGAGCAGGGGAGGAACAGAGAGAAAGGGAGACACAGAATCTGAAACAGGTTCCAGGCTCTGAGCTGTCAGCACAGAGCCTGACGTGGGGCACACGGGGCACGAACCCATGAACCCTGAGATCATGACCTGAACCGAAGGTCATCTTCATCATGAAGATGAAATTAGCGAAGTCCCCAATGGGACTTGTTTCTCAAGTGTGTCCCACGGCCAGCAGCTGGCCTTAACATTGTGCTTGTTAAAAATGCAGACTCTTAGGGGGCACCTGGGTGACTCGGTTAAGCAACTGACAGCAGCTCAGGTCATGATCTATCTTGCCTTTCATCGGTTCGGTTCGTGCCCCATGTTGGGCTCTGTGCTGACAGCTCAGAGACTGGAGCCTGCTTCAGATTCTGTGTCTCCCTCGCTCTCTGTTCTTCCTCTGCTCATTCTCTATCTCTGTATCTTAAAAATAAACATTAAAAAAATTAAAAAAAAAAAAAGAAATGCAGACTCTTAGGCTTCAACCCACATCTACTGACTCAGAATCTGCATTTTAGTAAGATTCTCAGGTGATTCATAGGTACATTAATATTCGGGAAGCACTGCTCTACAGGCAAACAAGAAATTGGTTTCTTCAATGGCTAAATATCAGAGGAGATAAAAAAAGCAAACTTATTAAAACATATTTAAAAGATGTATCAACATGTGCAATGTGGAAATTAGGATACCAGTTTACACACACCAGCTGTTTAGAAAACACATGTGCTATTTAGAGATAATGGGGAAATTTTTGAAGTGACTAGATATTTGCTGATCTTAGGAAATTTTTGTCTTTTACTGACACAGGATAAAGTATGGATTAAAGTTGATCAAGTTTGCAATTTGCTTCAAAGTAGTTCAGAAAGAAGGAGGAAGTATGGAGTATGGATAAAATAAGATTTGACGTGTGTTAATAATAACTGACTGTAGGTAACGAATACAGGAGGAAAATTCATAATACTTTTATTCTCTTTGGTTCTGTATATGCTTGAAGTGTTCTATAATAATTTTAAAAAGAAAAAGATTAAATTACTAGCTAAAGTTCTAAAAAAAGTAATGACTTAAGAATTCAAATTACGTATGTTTCCCTACAAACTCTGTGCTTGTAACCTTCCACTGACTGTACCCAATCTCCAGAGTGTTCAAATGTTTCCCAGTACTGCTTCCCATTCATTGTGTATGATATGTCAAGCATTGTATTATACTTTGGTATATACATTTCTATAAGAAGTTGCAATAAAGGGAAAAGAAAGATCAACTATTCACTACTAAAATAGAAAAATAGCAAAGTCCTAGGACAGGTAAGAGAAAATTCCTTGGCCTTGGGCATGCATATTTTACAAAAGGAATAGCATTCGAAAATTTTTTCATCTGAACTTCAATAGGTAGTATTTCCTAGACAGTGGAATCAGCACGTGCAAAGACAGTAAACTATGAAAAGTCTTGAAATACTCTTGGATGGTAATAACATCATGCTTGTAGATGAGCTTGAAGAATTAAGGGGAGCCAGGATAGGAAAGGCAGATCAGAAATGCTTTGTTCATCACTGTACCCCAGGCATCTGGCACAATGCACCCATAGTCAATCAATGAATGGTTTCATTTTGTAGTCAGTTAGGAGCCATCAGATATATTGAGTGTTGTTGACTTCGTTGTGGTTTTAGAAAAATAGCAATACCAACAATGTGGAAGATGGTGTAGTTTTATCAACAGCTGTTAAGTGGAACAAAACAGGTTAGGAGTGTAATGGTAGGTCTCTAAACTAGAAGGGTTGCAGTGTTAGATCTTTGAACAGGATTTGGCAGGATATAGTGAGTAGATGGCGCTCTGTCTGAAAGGGAGGGTGATTGAGGATTCTAAAGGCTTTAACTTGCAAGACTGGGTATATGATGGAATTTACTGTGGCATAGGGAAACAAAAGCTTTTCTTTGAAAAGGATTGATAAATTCTATTTTGAACAAGTTATACCTGAGATACTGGAGGTCAGAATTATAATGATAAATCTGGAGCTATCTAGGAATGTCAGAAAACCTGAGTGGGAGGCCTCTGCATATAAACAAATACAGAAAAGATAATAGCTTACTTTCATTGAATTCTTATTTTAGAGCCACTCAATAGATTTCATTTAGATGACAATTGAAGTCATAGAAGTGGATAAAAAATAAATCCCTGAAGGAAGGAAGCATGAGCTAAGTCAGGATCTTGAATTTAACATTTCTTATCCTTACCACAATGTCCACAATGTCTCCTCTGGCTTCTATATGCCTGCAAATGCTAGTGTATACTTTCTAAGCCTATAATCCCATTCTTGCCTTACTTGCTTCTTTCTTAGTTGGGTTCCTTGATCCAGCTCTTCAACAATGTGTCTGATAGCTCCCAGAATTCCTTCGTTTCAAATCCTGAGTGAATCACTTATTGTCCCCATTCCCAAATGCTAAGAAATGGTAAGAAGTGCTAGAAAATGGCCCATAATTATGTGAATTTATGCCTTCATTTTTTATTCAGCTATTTTAACAAAGAGCTATTAAAATTTTGCCATGTGACGAACACTGTTCAAGGAGGAAATATACAGTGGGAATGAAACAAAGTCTTGCTATCATGAGGGGAGATATCTATTACATACATTAAGGATAAATCAGTGATGGTGAAAAGTCCTAGGAAGAAAAAGCAGAATATGGAGATGAAAAGTGGAGTAGTATGTATGTGCTAGTGAGTGCATCCATGGAGGCGTGTGTGTGTGTGTGTGTGTGTGTGTGTGTGTGTGTGTAGTGTGTGCGCGCGCACCTGTGTAGTATTCGAAAGACTCAAAGGAACCTTTCCTGATAAGGAGTCTCTTTTTCTGGGAGTCTCTTACACCCACTTACTAATTGTGCACATTATAAAATGTTCAATGCATTTTTAGTTTCTCTTTATTTCTACATAATTTTCTTGTCAATTTTAATAATTTGTGTGGCTTCTACTTTCACCATTATGCCTAAAATTCTCAAAATTGAATTTCTAGCTCTACTTTTACCCCCAGCTGAGTTCTGAGTCCCATCTATCGATTGCATGTGCCAAGTTTTTAACCTGATAGTTTTGCAGGTTTCTCACTCAGTAAGTTGAAATGCAAAATGATTATCTCTTTCCTAACTAACCCAGCTGCCTTTCTTCTGGTTTAATTTTATAATGATTATCAACATTTTCTAAGTCACTCAAGATAAAGTCAACTTCAAATTCCCTTCCTTATATTACAATTTATTTAAGCCAGTTTCACATTTTAAAATTCTCTTCAGTTTCTCATCCAAATAGTCATTAACTCTTCATATGCACAATGACAGGATTTTACCCTGAAGCAGAAGCAGGCTTCCAGGCGTGAAAGGTCTGCAAAGTCATATGAAATCATGTTTCCTTTATCCCATAACCATTAAGGAGCCATTGAAAGGTTTGGACAGGGCAAGGTCTACTTCGTGTTACGCTGAGATCATTCTGGTAGAATTGACAGATTTGAGGCAAATAAAGGGGCTCTTTTAATGGACAGAGGGGATGTAGGTCTGGCTTTGGAAGAAGTAGCAAGCCTATCATTACCAAATAAGCCATTCTGTATTATTAATTTGAATCCCTATTCCAAAACCTTAAGTAGACCCTCACTTCCTTCAGATTAAACTGTAAAGAGCTCCGATTATAATTTAAGCTCTTCACAATCTGATCCTACTCCAAGTTTTGAGTTCTAATTCTCACCATTTAAGTATTCTCAAACTTAACTATTCTCCCATTCTTGAGAATGCCCAGGATTTCAGCATTTCCTGCTTTTCTTTATCATTCTCATACAAGGAATAACTGTTAGTGTAAACCACTATTGGCCTTCTACTCATTTATCAAGACTGCTCAAAACCCACCCTTTCTATAGAAACTTCTTTAATAACCCTAAGTGGAAAAAATTTCTTACTCAGAGTGACTAAGTTTTTATGTTTTGTTTTCTACTTTCATGCTACTTATTAATACTATTGCTTTATATATATATATATATATATATATACACATATATATATATACATATATATATGTATATATATGTGTGTGTATATATATGTGTATATATATATGTATATATATATGTGTATATATATATATATCTGTATGTTCAATCTTCTCAACTAGGTTACAATTTCATCGTAAGTAGGATTATTTTATATTCTCTCAATTCAATTCATTATTTTGGTCATACGAATGAGCCAAATAAGGTTAGTAAATTGGAATAATGTTAATAAACAAAGGCACATTAGAGAAGCTCAAAACAAGAGTCAGGTACAAATGTCATCAGGTGGGAGCTAAAGTTGAGTTATGCTATTTACACTTGTTCCAGATCAACCCCACTTCTACCTGAGGTTCCCAAGTAAAAAACAATCATGGGTAAAGTATGCACAGAAAGGTTTTTATTCCAAGCTGAGGCTCTATCTTCAAATCTTAAAGCAATTCCTTAGTGAAACAGACTTGCCCGAATGAACTTGTTTGCCTTCCCCTTAAAAAGTAAACAGAGGGGAGTGAAAACTAACCAGAGCATTCCTCCCCAAGGCCTAGAGAAAAACTTCAAGAGCCATTCTATTTTGGAGGCAGTATGGGAATCAAAGAAGAGAAGTTGGGGGGATAGGAAGAAAAGGTAGAAGAGGAAAGACAGACAAAAGAGCTTGGCTTCTCAAAGCAAAAAACCTTCTCTATCCCTATTGGATTTCTCCACCATCTTTTCAGAACTTGCCACCAGAGAAGAGACCAGAGATCATCCTCATGTATACTGGACTTTTTAAACCCTTTTCTCACAAAGCTCAACTAATAAGCATAGTCTACAATAGAATTTGAAGATCTTGGTTCATAGTAGCTACTATCTTTTTTTTTTTTTTGTATGTTTGTTTTTTCGAGGGGTAGGGAGGGAGGGAGGAGGGACAGAAAGAGAGGGAGACACAGAATCCAAAACAGGCTCCAGGCTCTGAGCTGTCACCACAGAGCCCTATGCAGGGCTGAAACTCATGAGCCATGAGATCATGACCTTAGCTGAAGTCAGGTCCTTAACTGACTGAGCCACCCAGGTGCCCCATAGTAGCTACTATCTTTCTTCAGGGATAGGATAGGAAGGACTGTCCCTCTCAGCTTGCTTTACCCAAATTATATTCTCTACTTCCCCTTTACCTTGTGTTTTTTTTGGGGGGTGGGTACTCAAAACTGCTATGATTCTTTGAAGTTTTTCTTTTTCTAGTGTGAGACTCTGGATGGGCAATGTAGGGAAGCAGTAAAAGCAGTGTCTTTATAGTCCTTAGTGGGAATGAGTTCAGGTTACAAAGTTATAAGGAGAGTGTGAGGCTAAGCAGGGAGTTACTACTCTTAAATCTCACTTAAGATTTAGGGGTCGTTAACGAAGGGAAAACAGTCTTGTCTTTGCATTATTGCTACCTTGTCACTTCAGTCTTCTTGGAAATAAGACACTTAGAAATTTTCTGGAAAAAAATCAATATGGCTTTTGGGGATGTTAAGACCTTTAGTAAATATTCAACAGTGGTAACTTGAGGATATAGATCAATTATTTCAACCTCGACTCCAGTATGTGCTCTTACTCTTGCTTCCACATTATGGAATCAAGGCTAGCAGACTCTGACTCTACTGAGATATTTTGTTTATTTTTCCAAGCCTGATTGTCTTCTCTCAGATTTTTCAAATAGGAATTGTACCAGCAAGCCTTTTGCCAAACACTAAATTTACAGAATTGTACAAGTTTTACTATAGACTCTTTCTCCTATTGCTATTTTTTCTCTATTGGAAATTTACGGCATTTGCTAATAAAATCAGCAATGTAAAAAAGAAGAAGTGTTTCCACACATTCTAATATTTAACTAGTTCAGCCTCAATTCACTTTAGGCTTGCTCAGGGGTCCAGTTTCTTGAGACAGAAGTAAAAGACTTAAAAATAATAGACTATATTTTCAAAGACAAAAATTCTAGATTGTTTTTCTTCAAACAAAAAGCAGACACCCAAGACTGCTTATAGCTGACTTCAAACTTCATTTCTTGGAAAATTAAATGAAAGATGTCTGCTTTGCAAATTTAAGAAAACCATTTGGGGTTGTGTGGGAGGCAAGTGACACATCAGGGCTCCTCTTACAAGCCTCAGTGCAGTGGGCTCCAAAAGCCATGAGGAAGCGAGGACAGCTTTCCTCCTCACTCCTTCCATCCTCCATCCAGATGGCTTCTTTCTTAAGAATGAGGAAATCGTTGTTCCTTTTCACTTGGCTAAAAGTAGAACTTACTCTATGACATTACCTTCTCTGGGAAAGGTGTGAGGGAGACAGGTTTTGGATCCCTGTGACAGCACTTTGAAAGTAGGATCCCATTAAACACTGATATTAATTTGGACATATATAAGAGGACCATGTGTGGTAAGAACTGGAAGGTACCAACACAGAGAGGGTTGATGGGAATCTCTCAGAAATCTCATAGCTACGGAACTTAGAAGAATACTTTGTGGTATGTAAAGCACTCATACAACTCAAGAACAAAAATCCCAAACAATCGTAGTCAAAAAATGAGATCTGAGTAAACCTTTTCCCAAAGAAGACACACGGATGGCCAACAGGTCCACGAAAAGATGTTCAATATCGCACACAGGGAAATGCAAATCAAAACCAAAATAAAGTATCACCTCATGCCTGTTAGAATGGTTATTACAGAAAGCAATACATAACAAGTGTTAGTGGGGATGTGGAAAAGAGAACCCTTGTGCACCATTTCTAGAAATGTAAATGGATGCAACAATTCTGATAAACAGTATTGAGATTCCTCAAAAAACTGAAAATAGAATTATCACATGATCTTGTAGTTCTGGGTATTTATCCAAATAAAACAAAAATAATTCATAAAGATATATGCACCCTCATATTCATTGCATTAGTTTATAAGAGCCAAGACATGGAAAGCACCTAAGTGTCCATCAATGGATGAATGGATACACAAGTTGTAGTATATACACATAATGGAATATTACTCATCCATAAAATAGAATAAAATCTTGCCATACGTAACAACATGGATGGATCTTGAAAGTATTATGCTGAGTGAAATAAGTCCTAGAAAGACATATATCATCTCACTTATATGTACAATCTTTAAAAAGCAGATTGGGGATGATGCAAGAGGCAGGAGATAGAGGGGTGAGCAAAATGGGTGAAGGGGTTCAAGAGGTACAGACTTCCAGTTAAACAATAAGTCATGGGTATGTAATCTATATCATGGCAACTACAGTTAATGATAATATATTGCTCATTTGAAAGTTAAGAGATTAAATCTTAAAAGTTCTTATCACAAGAAAAAAAACTGCAACTATGTACGGTGATGGGTGTTAACTAGACTAATTGTCCTTTCACAACATATACTATATTGAATCATTATGTTGTATACCTTACACTAATGTCAATTATACCTCAATTAAAAAAAAAAGGTTACTGCCTGCAGGCATCTATCTGTTCACTTAATAATGAAAATAGAGGTTTAATTAAAATCATTAGGATTATTTTGCCTTAATTCTCCAACATTTTACAATGGGATCTTGCTACAGGAGCTTCAGTCTCAAAATTTAGGCAGTTATCTAGTTAACTGATTCACCAGTGACTTGCACGTATGTTAAACAAAGTCCTAGGATTAAACTTTGATAGTTGAAGGACCAACACTCTCAAGGATCTGGGATTAGGACTGGCAGCATTATCACATATCAATTGCAAAACAATCTTCCATGTTTTTCTCTGTCTTTTGTTTTGGGGGGAAAAGGTATTTATGAAGCCTGTCAGTAAGAAGTCCCCGAGTAAGAGAGCTTTGTTTAACATCTGTCAGCTAACTGCATTACTGTAGGGAGACCAGCAGAGTCTTCTGGCATTTAAGCACGAGTCCTTGTGTTTGTCAAAAGTAACTTCCAGCCCATTTTTCACACAACAGGGGCTGCACACACTGCACAATTCGAGAAAAAAAAATTATCTTACTACCTCTATCTTTTCATTTTCTATTATTTAAGAAATTTTTGGACACAGTCTGAGTTGTGTAATCTGCAGGCTTGGAATTTTCCATTGCCCTTTTTTGTTAGTTTAAAAAACAATGTGTAATATTGGGGTGTTTACAATGTATTTCATTTTTAAAAGGATACAGCCTTCTGGAAAAAAAAAAGAAAGGAAACAATAGACTAGAGTATCTCTTCCTCTAGGAAAGGTCTAGGCATTTCATTTTCAGGGTTGGCACGAAAATGTGCACAGAAAAGATTTCTGTTTAAGTTACCATAAAAGTAATTTATCTAGTTGTTTTGTTGGCTTTGAATTTTATTTAAAAAATTCTCTAAGTTTGGAAATCTATGAATTTCTATCACATTCAAGTACTAAAGGAAATTTGCTATTTCATGGTTCCTGATGAAAGTGATCAACATCCATATTTCCAGGAGCTTTTAATTGGACATTAATTTGTAAGGGATAGAATGCTCATCAGTTCATCCAGATCAAAGGCACAGATGGAAGAATGCTGAAAAATGATGCTTTTAAAGTAGGATTACTTTAGATTAAAGCAACACTGCTGCCATTTAATTTCATGTATACAACATGAAATTTACCACATAGTATCTATAAATTATTCGGTAAAACGTCTATGTAATTATAACCCACCCATTTATCAGAGATAAACTTAAGAAATGTCATTCTTTTACCCATATGAATACACACAATTGGTATGTGGTTTTGGGAAGTGGAACAGAAATAATCTTTACAAAGTCTCATGCTCAAGCAGCAAACACACATGATGGGAAACCATTTTAACAAATTATCTTCTAAAATCGTTGCCTTAGGTTCTGGTTCAAAATGGCAGTGTATGAAGGTCCTGAATTCATCTCCCACAGACACATACCAACGATTTCCTCTGCACACAGACCAACAAAAACCCCTGAAAACTAGTGGAGCAACTCCTTCCTATTGGGCAACTGAAAATAAAACCACGTCAAGGTGGATAGAAAGGGCTGAGACACAGTTTTGCTATAAACTCAACCCCCCCCACATTGCCTCCACCCAGCACATTGACCCATAATTAGGAAGGAACTTAAAAGCCGGAGCTTCTCTCTGAAGAGCTAAGTTTTCATATCCCACATCAAACACCCCAACTTTTAAAACCTGCACCTGAGAGATGAGCGCCCACAGCGTATAGTTTGAAATCCAGTAGGGGTTACGCTCATGAGACCCGTGGGGCTGTGGGAAATGGAGGCACACCTCTTAAAGGTAGCGCACAGACTCAATGGCACACACTCACCCCAGGGCCCAGGGCAGAAGCAGCCATTAGAAAGTGCCCAGGTTTTACAAGAAAGGGGTTCATTTGCTATATATGGTGTTGTATGTTAACTAGACTTATTATGTTAATTATTTCCCAATACATGCAAGTATGAAATTATGTTGTACACCTGAAACTATTATGGTGTTATGTCTAATATACTTCAATAAAAAACAAAAGGCTCTTAGGACTTGGATCTGAGAAACAAGGCAAATGGGAGTCATTTGTGGAGACAGAAACAACATTTTCTGTCTGGAAAAGATGAAGTAGGTGGATTTAATTAAGATTTTTTTTTTCAGACCCACTAGGCTTCCAAGTGGTAGTTGGTTAAATACGTGCAAACTTAAGAATTATAAGTTTTGGATCCATCATCTTATTGATTCTATTTTAGACACATAGAGTTGAGTGCTATTTTCCGGGGAGTGAGCACGGTAAACTGTGTAGACATGTCTTTTAAGGAGTTTTGCTTTAAGAGAAGCACTCAGAAAAGTAGCTGCCTAAGCACATTCATTAAACACCTGTTTGGTGTGCTTACCTGGATATACTGAAATAAGCCTCAGGTGATGGGAAAAGTCACTTTTAAAAAATGTGAGGGGCACCCAGGCGGCTCGGTCGGTTAAGCATCCGACTTCGGCTCAGGTCATGATCTCACAGTTCATGAGTTTGAGCCCCACGTCAGGCTCTGTGCTGACAGCTCAGAGCCTGGAGCCTGTTTCAGAGCCCGGAGCCTGTTTCAGATTCTGTGTCTCCCTCTCTCTCTGCCCCTTCCCTGCTCATGCTCTGTCTCTGTCTCTCATAAATAAATGAACAATAAAAAAAATTTTTTTAATGTGGTGAAAGGCTTTTTCTCTTCGGGAGAAGAATATCCAAAACCAGCGTCCCCGACTTCAGTTTGGTTTTTTTTTTTTTTTCATCCCATCAGCTCACATAATTTTCTAAACAAAATCAATAGTTTCTGGTTCAAAACGGTCTCTGACTAGGAGTTTCTAAGACAACCTCTATCACTAAGATTTCCAGAAAGACAATTTTTTTTTTAAATGATTCACCACCACTTTGGAAACCACAATGTCAGAAAATATAGTAACAAAATGGTAGAGAAACTGACACCAATTATTAAGTAGACAGAACTAAAGTGGGGTGGGGGGGAGCGGATCACGTAGCACAGCTTGACTTTGCTTCAAGTGTTAAGTACAAAATGGAGACCAGACTTGAGAATTCCCGGAGCAGACAAAAATATTTAAGCCACACATATAAGTAAAAACTAAATTGAGCTTATTTCATGAACATAAGCAAAACTCAAGTTATTTCTTGTAAATACTTCTAACCATCATAAAAAAAAAAAAACATTTAAATCATCTTCCTAAAAATGGTAGGAGATAATCACTTTTAACCAATCCCTTACCATCTAGAAACCCCCACTGATAATCATGTAAAGATTAAAACAACTTCCTCATTTTCACTTTATAATCCATCCTGTAACTTCATGCCCCTAAGCTTTACATCAGTTTTTATTTTTGGAAGCTTCCAGTTCATGAACTGTTCTTATATGCACAATAAACTTACTAAATACTATTGATTTGATGATTTAAATTTGGCTTTTTCTGAGGTTTTGACACAAGAAAGAGACAAATTAATAAAGACACTTCTCCCAGTGAAAGAATGGTATTCCTTGCTTCCAAACAATAAAACAGCATGATTTTTTAAAGTTGAAAAGTAAATAGAAAAGAACCAACTTACTCACCAGTCCTCACAGCGCTGGATCCCAAAGCAATTACAGAGAAAACTCGAAAACAGCCCAATTTATACTATAGAAGTTAACACCTGAAAATCTTAATGAGTAACACCTCACACCTGGTGCCTGTGAGGCAATGGTGGAAGAGGGGCTACGAAGAGAAGCATTCATTAACAGTTTGCTCAAGTTGGTAGTGCCTCAATTCTGCCCCTACTCCCTGTAGCTGGATGTCTTTCCCTCTCCAATCCTGGCCGAAGGGGGCAGATTTGTTCTCCAAAGATTGTAGAACAGATACTCTTCAGATGGGGGAAAGTCAGGCACAGTTAAATGTAGGAGTACCATACTAACAAATGAAGTAAGTGAATATTTACATTCTAAATGCTGCATCCACTTCAGAGGCAAACACACCCCTGGCTACGTGTAGGAATGAAAGCTATAAAGCTCTTGGATGAAAGCTTGGGTGTAATCCTTCATAAATTTGGACTAGACAAATATTTCTTAGATATGGTACCAAATGCATAAACAATAAACGAAAAAATAAAGTGGGCTTAATCAAAATTTAAAGCTTTGGGCTTCAAAGGACACCATCAAGAAAATGAAAACACAACCCAGAGTGGGAGAAAATATTGGCAAACCATATGTCTGATAAGGGTCTAGTATGAAGAATATATAAAGAACTCTTAGAATTCAACAATAAAGAGACAGCTTGATTTTAAAATGGGCAAAGGATTCGAATAGATACTTCTCCAAAGAAGATATACAAGTGGCCGCTGAGCACATACAAAGGTGCTCAACATCATTAGTAATTAGGGAAATGCTAATAAAATCCACAAGGAGATGTTCACGAGGAGATGGCCACAAGCAAAAAGCCACAAGTTTTGGTGAGAATGTGAAGAAATTGGAATGCTCCAATATTGCTGGTGGAAATGTAAGACAGTGCAGCTACTTTGAAAACCAGTTTGCGGGTGCCTGAGTGGCTCAATTGGTTAAGCATCCAACTTTGGCTCAGGTCATGATCTCGTGTTCATGAGTTTGAGCCCCACGTCAGGCTCTGTGCTGACAGTTCAGAGCCTGGAGCCTGCTTTGGATTCTGCGTCTCTCTTTCTGCCCCTCCCCCCACTCATGCTCTGTCTCTCTCTCTCAAAAATGAGTGAACATTTTTTTAAAAAGTTTGGCATTTACTCAAAATGTTAAGCATAAAATTACCAAATACTCCAATTATTACACTCCTTGGTATATAACCAAGGTGAATGAATACATACATCCACAGAAAGATTTGTACAGGAATGTTCATAACAGCATTCTTCATAATAACCAAAAAATTGAAATGTCCACAAACTGATGAATGGATAAAGAAAATGTATGTGTGTATATATATATGTATATATATGTATATCCATACAATAGAATATTATTCAACCATGAAAAAGGAATAATGTTCTGATACACGCTACAACATGGATAAAACTTGATAACATCATGCTAAGTCAAAGAAGCCACAAAGACTAAATACTATATGATCCTATTGATACAAAATGTCTAGAATAGGCAAATCTATAGAGACAGAAAGTAGGAGCTGAGGAAAAGGGACAAAGGGTATGATTCTATTGGGTATAGAGTTTATTTAGGGGGTGATAAAAATATTCCAGAATTAGTTATCAGTGATTAATATGCAATTTTGTGAATATAATAAAACCACTGAATTGTATACTTTAAAAGAGTGAACTATATGAATTAGGTCTCAATAGAATTATTTTAACAGAAGAAAAAAAATAAAATAAAATGATTGCCTTAAATGGATCCAGAGAGGACTTAACTTTTCCTTGAATCTTGTTCCTTGTTAACAAAACAAAGCAAAACATTAAAGTTACACGAAACATACAAGATTGTTTCACATACAAGATTGTATGTTTTTTCTTGGGCTCCTAACACATAGTAGCTTGTTCTGGAGGAGGCAACTTTGGTCTTCTTTTTCTGTGTTCTTTTTCTCCTTGCCTTGCCTTTTCAGTTCCTTTTCATATTTTGAGCCAGAATGTCTTCATCTGCTCTAATCTTGTAACCTATCATGTCTGCAACAATTATATAATTATGAGTCCATCCGGTCCCACCTCTCCAAATGCCTACTGGGCTTTTATATTTGGACATACCATGACCGCCTGTCTAATGCTGAATATAAAATTTCTGAATTCTCAGGTTCTCAATTTTTCATTTCATTTTCGATTGTATTTCTTAATATGCATGCTCTTTATGTCTTTCTCTATAGTTATCTATTGATTTGTCATGTAATAATAATTGCATACCACGCTTCATGTTTATTTCTTTTGATGTTACTCTACTTCAGGACTATTTCACATCTGTGATTAGCGATCATAATATTTATTATTTACTAAGCATGAAAGGGTAGGTATTTACCCAAAGGATACAAAAATGCTGATTCAAAGGTGTATTATACATCCCAATGTTTATAGCAGTGCTATCAACAATAGCCAAATTATGAAAAGAGCCCAAATGTCTATCGGCTGATGAATAAAGAAGATATATCTACATATATCTACAATAGAATATTACTCAGTGATCAAAAAGAATAAAATCTTGCCATTTGCAACAACATGGATAGAATTGGAGTATGTTATGCTAAGTGAAATAAGTCAGTCAGAGAAAGACCAATATATGATTTCACTCACATATGGAATTTGAGAAACAAAACAGATAAACAAAGGGTAATGGTAGGAAAAATTAGACAAGAACAGAGAGGGAGGAAAATCATAAGAGACTCTTAAAGAACAAGTGGAGGGTTGCTGGAAGGGTGTTGGGTGGAAGGATGGGCTAAATGGGTGATGGGCATTAAGGAGGGCACTTGTTGGGATGAGCACTGGGTGTTATATATAAGTGATGAATCACTGGGTTCTATTCCTGAAGCAATACTAGTATAGTAGCTAACCTGAATTTAAAGACATTTAGAAAATAGAAATAAAAAAATAAAATCACAAAATGCTTAAAATCAACTTCTATTCTCAAACAACTTTTCTATTTCACTCTGTTCAAATCTGGGGAACAATTCTGAATCTTGAGCTGAAGAACGTGTCATGCTCTTCTCCAATGCTTCTATGCCTCCCCATTATATAAAATTTCAAAACTGAAGCTCACTTTCTAGTTCCTCTTCTGTTGAATTCCTTACCTGAGACACCTACTTCACTGAGTTGACTTCTAGCACCCCTGCCTTAATAACTTTACTTTCTACTTTGTTAATGCTTCACCTCTTTTATTTTCAGTAGGCTTCTCACCATCTTGCTACATTTTCATATATGCAATGCAACCCAGCCTTTAGCTTTATATAATTTCTCCTTTAATTAAAAAACGATCTATTGAGAACATGGTTTGCACTCAGCACTGTTCTATCTATGAAATAGCACCAAAGTCCTCTCTGCTTCCTAGGAGCAAATATCTTCTTGAGAAAGTATCAATTCTAATAGTGTAAACAATGAAGGAGAGGGGTAGGAACCAATATTCCTTGACCACTTGTATCTCTCAGGCATATTATGGGCTATAGACAACCCAATGAAACAGAAATGATTTTCCTTACACTTGGAGAAGTGGAGACTTAGAAAGGTTAGGTGAGTTGTTCACACACACAGCTAGCAAGAGGCACTCTGGTCTGCATGAACCCAAAGCTTCCACATGCACTGTGATGCAGTGAAAAGTTGGTTCAGGAAACTTGCTCTGTTTTGAATCCCTACCATATTTTTTCTGTGCCATATATTTGGCATTTATCATACACCAGATTAGTTATTTCTTGTGTTTACATGCAACAACATTGTTTGAAAATCTAGAAACTGCCTGACATTGAACTAAGTGCTAAGAATTAAAAAGAGGAACATGATAAAATCCTTACCTTTAAGAAGCTTTCCCTCTAGTGTGAGGAGACAGCCTAAAGGGACATTTACCAAATAGTGTACCAAGGTCTCTATCACGTGATGGTTCTACATTTAAAATGTCAAAATCCTGTCACATTCTATTTCTTTAATGAGTCACCCTGCAGCAGCACCTAATCTCTTCAGGTCTGGCTCTGTTTGGGCTTCTTTAAAACAAAGTGGGTAGGGACATCTAACAGCCTTAGGGTATCAGAGAAGGTTTACTTAGCAAGGGACTGTTTCAATAGAATTTTAAAGAGTGACAAGGGTGACTAGGGGAATTCCACTTTATAAGGAAAGAAAGTTCATTCCAGGGAGAAGGAAAATCATAGATAAACACACAGTTGTGAAATAGTATGTCATATTCAAGAGACAGCCTACAATCCCGAGTCTGCTTAGAGAACAGGTAAGAAATGGGACTAGAAAGATAGCCACAGTCATTATATGCCATCAAAAGGTACTTAATCTTAGGGAGCTTTAAAAAATGTTGCTGCCTGGGCCCCACTCAAGAATAATTAAATCAGAAACTCAGCATCACAGTGGGGAGGAAAGGCTGGCACCGGACATTTTTTAAAGCTTACCAGGGTGATTCTAATGCGCAGTCATGGTTGAGAACGAGTGCTTCAGGCAAAGGGGGAACCAAATAAGTTTAGGAAGACAAGGGCAGGATGAAATCTGTGTTTCTGACAGAGCATTCTGGCAACAGTGCAGAAGATAAACTTAAGAGCAGTATAGCAGGAGGCAAGAGATGTAGTATGAATCTGTTATAATAGATCAGGCAAGAGATGATAAGCCCTTAAAATTACTTTTGATACCTTTTTGCCTTTATGTTAACTAGATTGCAAGCATGGTGTCTCATGGGTTCCTGTCATATTGATTTTCCTTAACAATTTTTTTTTTTTTGCCAAGTGCAATGTAGGTTTTTTAACAATACTTGTTGAATCAAACCAGTTTGCAACAAGACAAAGGTTAACAGTAATGAAAAGGAAAAAAAAACATCTTAAAAGTGTGCTTCATAATTGTAATACAATGCATGATTTAAAAAAAATTGGAAAATGCATAACGATATCAACAAGAGAATAAAAGTGGAGTCCACCACTTTAAGATATACATTCTTCATATTTTGGCATGTGTTCCCCTTCTCTGATTTTTGGTTACATAGCTATTATTCTCTTTATAAAATTGGGGAAACTGAGTCACGATGTACTGTGATTTTTCTACCTTATTAAATCTCTTGATCAGGTTTATTTAAAGGATTGAATAACATGTGTGATATAATTTACATAATTCTCCAGTTGCTGAACATTTAGGTGATTTCTAGTTTTTTACTATCACAACTGAGCATATTTGATAAAATCCTATGTTTTCTGATTCTTTATTATTATTATTATTATTCTTTTATTTACTCACAAGTTAGTTAACATACAGTGTAGTCTTGGCTTTGGGAATGGAATCCAGTGACTCATCACTTACATATAACACCCAGTGCTCATCCAAACAAATGCCCTCCTTATTAGTGTCCATAACCCATTTTCACCACCCTCATCAACTCTCAGTTTGTTCTCTGTATTTATGAGTCTCTTATGGTTTGCTTCCCTCTCTGTTTTTATTTTTCCTACCCTTCCCCTATGGTCATCTGTTAAGTTTCTCAAGTTCCACATATAAGTGAAATCATGTGGTATCTTTCTCTGACTAATTTCGCTTAACATAGTACCTTCCAGTTCCATCCACTTTGTTGCAAATGGTAAGATTTCATTCTTTTTGATCGCCAAGTAGTATTCCATTGCTTGCAAATATATATATATATATATATATATATATATATATATATATATATATAGATACACACACACACACCACACCTTCTTAATCCACTCATCAGCTGATGACATTTGGACTCTTTCCATAATTTGGCTATTGTTGATAGTGCTGCCATAAACATTGGGGTGCGTGTGCTCCTACGATTCAGCACTCCTGTATCCTTTGGATAAATTCCTAGGAGGGCACTTGCTGGGTCATGGGGTAATTCTATTTTGAAGTTTTTGAGGAAACTCCACACTGTTTTCCAGGGTGGCTGCACTAGTTTGCATTCCCACCAACAATGCAAGAGGGTTTCCTTTTCTCCACATCTTTGCCAACATCTGCTGTTTCCTGAGTTGTTAATTTAACCACTCTGACCAGTGTGAGGTGGTATCTCATTGTGGTATTGATTTGTATTTCCCTGATGACAAGCAGTGTTGAGCATCTTTTCATGTGTCTGTTTGCTATCTGGATGTCTTCTTTGGAAAAGTGTCTGATTATTTCTTTAGACTGGTTTTCAAGAAATGGATTTATTGCAGAAGAGAATGTTTGGAAGGATTTTGATAAATATTGAAAATTATTTCCTTCCTAACCATGTAATAGACTTAATTTTTACCTATAATATTGCCACCATTATGCATTTCCATATGTATTTTTTCTTTTTTTTTTAAGTGCTGAAGAATATCAAATCGAAAACAAAATTGTTGCTTTCAAGATGTTCTCAGTCTAGTAGGAGAGAAAGGTAAAGGAGCATATACAGAACAATGTGCTGAGGACTTGCTCAGAGTGATGTTTCTACTTTGGAAATGTCAAAAGCCTCTATCATCTTTCATTTTCTTGCAGTGGCCCATGCAATTGAAGCACCTGCACTTGCTATGCCTGGATGTTTGGATTTCTTTGAAGTAGAGTGGTACGTCACAATACATTTCGTGATTTTAATTTGTATTTATGTGATGTAGAACTTCGATCATTTTTCAAATTGTATACTTCCTCCTTTATGAGTTATATGATATATATTTTCCACATGTGTACATTAGGATTTTAGGATTTTTCTCTTGGATATATATCAGGTGAGTTTTAATTTTTAAAAGATTCTCCTTCAAAATATATTTAAATATATTAGTACATGACTTTGATAACTGTATCATCAATCTTTAAAAAGTCATCTCTGTATATTTTGACAATATCAATGTCTTCTTAACATGTTTTCTGCTTATAAAGCTTTTTATTAATTTGATTTTTCAGAGTTTTGCTTTTTTTTTAATGTTTTTTTAATTTCTTTTTGAGACAAAGAGAGACAGAGCATGAGCAGGGGAGGGGCAGAGAGATAGGGAGACACAGAATCTGAAGCAGGCTCCAGGCTCGGAGCTGTCAGCACAGAGCCCGACGCGGGGCCCAAACTCATGAACCATGAGATCATGGCCTGAGCTCAAGTCGGACGCCCAACCGACTGAGCCACCCAGGCGCCCCTTTGGAGTTTTCTTTTTAAAGTTAAAGAATAATTTTCTTAATTGTAATGATTTTTGGTGTACTAATTCCAGTATTTACTACTGTTTAGGACTTATTTCTTGCTGTCCATAAAACTGATTTCTTAATATTCACGTTATAGCTTCCTTAGTTAAATGCCTTTTTAATGAGTTTATTTATTTATTTGTTTTGAGACAGAGAAAGCACAAGGAGGGAGGGGCAGAAAGAGAGGGACAGAGAGAGAGAGAGAATCCCAGCAGGTTCTGCACAGAGCCCAACTCGGGGCTCAGTCTCGCAACCATGAGATCATGAACTGAGCTGAAATGAAGAGTCTGATGCTTAACCGACTGAGCCACCCAGACGCCCCACCTTTTCTATTTTAGTAATTATATTTTTGAGGATTGCAATCTACTTTTATTTATTAAACTCATGTCATTTTCAAGTTCATAGAAGAGGATAGAGAATAATATGGCATGCCTTTATAATTATCACTTAGTTTTATCAATTTTTAAATGTTTCTGGTACGTGCTGTAGATAAATTTCAAGAAATAAAAAAAAGTGACTGTATTAGTTTGTTAGGGCTGCCTAACAAGCTACCACAAACTGAGTCACTTCAACAACAGAAATTTGTTACCTCACAGTTCCAGAGGCCAGAAATCTGCAATCAAGGTGCTGGAAGGGCCATGCTCCCTGTGAAGGCACTAGGGAAGGATCTGTTCCAGGTCCCTCTTCTAGCTCTGATAGTTCCTTAGGTAATGGCAGCCAGTCTTCACATGGTATTGTGTGTGTGTGTGTGTGTGTGTGTGTGTCCGAATTTTCCCAGTATAAGGATGCTAGATATATTGCATTAGAGGACCACCCTACTCAGTATGAACTCCTCTTAAGTAATTACATTTGCAGCAACCCTATTTCTACTATTTCCTTATAAGGTCACATTCTGAGGTACTAGAAGTTAGGATTTTAAAGTATGGATTTTGGGGGAACAAAGCACAACCCACAATAATGATAAATATGCTTAAAGCTTTTTGTATAATCCTTCTTAAATGGTGTTTTTCCTCTCAAATGGAATTTTAGAAACTTCTCCAGTATTTTATACTATTTTACATATGAATTAATCCATAAGTGAGACATACATTTGCTTGACATATTCTCAATCTTTATATAAATATTACATTATACTTACCACTTTGCAATTTGTTTCTTTTGTTCAATCTTATGTTTTTGAAATGTATTCATATTGACATATTTAACTCTAATTCATTCATATCAAATGCTGTTTGATATCCCTATATATAAACATACTAAAATTGACTTATTCAATCTTCCAGTAATGGATATTTTGGATGTTTCCAGTTTTTATTACTATAAACATGCTGTAATTATATACGCATACATTCAAGAATTTCTCACAGGAATATACCTATAAATGGAATTGCTGAGTAGGAAGATATGTGTTTCTTCAATTTCCTAATTTATCAATTTACTCTTTGAAATTGCTTACCAGTGGACACACCCATCCACAATGAGGGTATTTCTCATGAATATTTCCTAATTTGTACTTGTTTTTCATAGCATTTTGAACATAGTCAATTGGATGACTGCAATGGTTTACTTTTTGGTTTAGCTTCTTTTTGTACTTTTACAGTTTCTTGGTCAATTGGTTTTTGCTCTACAGATTGTCAGGATTTTTTAGTTGTCTCTTTCCCAATGTTATTATTTTGGGAGCATGCATGTTTATAATTTGACAATATTTATATTCATTCTGGATACTATTATTTTACTGGTTTTGTGCATTTCAAATATCTTCTCCCACTTATGGCCTCTCTTTTCATTCAGGGTGTTCTTTGTGATATAAAAGTCTTTCATTTTAATTAAAATATTCAGCTTTTAAAATGATGTGTATTATTGGGGCATTTTCTAAAAGAAATAAAACCTTATCTTGAAATCATGAATATATTCTCTTTTTTTCCTAAAACTTTCAAGATTTTCTCAAAGATTTAAGTTCAGTTAGAAATTGTGGTGTGTGTGTGTGTGTGTGTGTGTGTGCATATGCATATGTATATAACATGATCAGAATCTACTTTAATGTTTTTTTTTTTTCTTTTTCATTTGGATGACCAATTTACCTTGGCATTATTTTTCAGTGATTCATTCTTTCACCTTTCCATATAATAATTATAGAGTCTGTTTCTGAGCTAACTATTCTGTTCCTTCACTATATTTGTCTATACTAAATTGTCTTAATTACTATGACATTATAATAGTATATTTTGATATCTTACAGGAAGAAAATCATGACATTTTGTTATTTTTCGAAATTACCTTAGCTGTTCTTTCTCTTTTGTACATATCTATGCTTTTTTGGGTCAGCTTGTTCTGTTCTTTGAAAATCTTTACTGGAATTTTGATTGGAGTTGCATTGAATTTATACATTATTGAGGACAATTTGATATGTTCAAGGTATTGAGTCTTTCTGTCCATAACCATTTTATAATTTCCATTTAGTGCAGTATTGTTTTATGTTTCTCAATGTTTTAAAACGTATACAATCTTGCATACATTGCTATATTTATTTCAATGTAACTTGATTGTATGAATAGTATTTTTAATATTTTATAGTATTATAAGGTTAAGTATAGAGAAAAATTATTAAATTTTATATTTTAAGTTTTTTATCTAAAAATATTTTGCTTAATTTTCCTGTAGTTTTAATTGTTTACATAAATTCTCTTAATTTTTTTATGAACACAAGGAAAATGGCATTGAATTTTTAATCTAATCATTTCTACCAATTTTCTAATACATGAGTTTAAGACTCACTTATATTATGATTAATTTTGTATTTACCCGTTCTGCCTTTTGGTGACTTCACAAAATTTTGTCACCCTCCTCCATCCCGCTTTTCATCTGCCGCTTTTGGAGCTACATACTGTGTTTCTGATTTTTTGTTACCCTTTTGAAACATTCCTGTTTAATTGTAAATTATAAGTGGTAATGCATTTAAAGTTATTTTACATTTTGTAGTGTAAAGGAACAAAATTAGCTTTGCAATTGTAGTAGAAAACTTCAGCTATACTTTCTTAAGTACAAAATTATCATTATTTTATAATTCATATACAAAATATTGTATTAATGTATATGTTCAACATTCTTTCTTGCTTGCTGGTTTTACTTGCTTTTCAAAAAAAATCCTTAAGTACTTTTTTTTTAGTAAACTTTCTTAAATCTGGTATGACTACAAAATACCTTTATTGCTCATGCTCATAATTTATAGTTTATCAAGCTACAGTATTTTAGTTTTACATTTATTGTCCCTCATCCTTTTAAACTAATTTCTTTATATCTGTTGATCATCTAATGTGTTTTATTTGCCGTTAACCTAAATTTACTTTGTTAACTTTCCAAAATTTGTCTCTGTATCTCCAATGTTCTCAGGTTCCAATGTAATATATTTAGATGTGATTTTATGATGTTTATTGGTCCTTACCTACAATAAACGTTTAATCTGAGAAACTTTGTCTTTAATTTTGGAACATGTGCAGTATTTTCCACTTAAATATTGCTTCTTTACTATCTCCCCCCATTCTTGTATTCAAAAAGCTCAAATTGTTTGAGCTTTTCAAGCTATCTTTCAAATCACTTACCTTTTCTGTCCATACGTGCTGAATATCTGGTACTATTCTCTTCAGTTCACTAATTCTCTACAATTGAGCATGATCAAATATTTATTTCAGTGAATATAATTTTAATTTCCAATATGCCTAAGTGCTTTTTCTTCATATACATTTTTCTTATTTCATTTCTGCCAACTTTTGTTTCCTAATTTCTTGTTCATTTTAATATATACCATGACTTCAAATGTGTCTTTCAGAACATTAAACACATGTATTTAAAGTTCTTATTGACTGGTCCACAAAATTAATTTCACCTGTAGTGACATAGCAAAGGCTGGGGAGAAAGAGGGATGTGGGAGTAGTCTGCCCTGAGGTGCAGGCAACAAGGGGGTATATTGATAGAGAATTTAAGAACAATTTTTAAAAACTGACTTAAGTTTACTCTACTTTTTGTCATTCTCATAGTCTAGAGTTCCTGAACAACATTAATGAGATTAACCAAGAGGTCCTTAACATTCCTGTTCCTCTTAGCTTGACTAAACTTTAAACCAGTTTCTTCCCGACTATAAGCCAACCATACTTCTTTTTCTTATAGTATCTCCCCTTTGAGATATAAATCTTCTCCCAGCCTGTTGCCATTTTTATAAGCCAGGAATTCTTTTTCAAGAAACTGGGAGTCAGGGGTGCCTGGGTGACTCAGTCAGTTGAGCACAGGACTCTTGATTTCTGCTCGGGTCATAATCCCAGGGTCGTGCAATTGAGCCCCGTGTTGGTCTCCATGTTGGGTGTGGGACCTGCTTAAGGTTCTCTCTCTGCTCCCTGCCCCTCTGCTCTGCTTGCTTGTATACTCTCTCTCTAAAAGGAAGGAAGGAAGGAAGGAAGGAGAAAGAAAGAAAGAAAGAAAGAAAGAAAGAAAGAAAGAAGAAAGAAAGAAAGAAAGAAAAAGGGAAGAAGGAAGGAAGGAAGGAGAGAGGCAAATAAGAAATGGAAAGAAAAGAGAAAGGAAGGAAGGAAGGGAAGAGGGAAGAAAGAAAGAGAAAGAAAGAAAAGAGAAAGGAAGGAAGGAAGGAAGGAAGGAAGGAAGGGGGAATCATCCCTTCAAAGTGTAATCAAGATAGCTTGCTGTCTTCCGGTCTCTGTGGAGGGTAGAAGCCTGACTTCCACAAGCACCAGGTGGCAAACACAGATGGCCTGATCAAACTGATTGAGCTCCCCTCAAACCAAGGCCTTTCAGTACTTTCCCCTTAGCTCACCAGAGTGCTTGCAAGTTTCCCACCTTCTGTTCCAATGGAGTTTAGTTCCATCTCTTTGACCTCTTGCAATCCTCTTATATAATGTCCTCTTTGCCTGTTTAACTCTGTATGGTACAATTATTCTTTGACAGTTCAAAGTACTCTGCTCTACAGTCACCTGTAGTACTCTACTCTTCTTATTAAATGAGATTGTATTCCAATTGCTGGTTATGTTTGTCTGTCTTAACATGAGGAATTCTCTTACCATTCGCTTCCAGGACTGTTGTTATTGGACTTGATATGTGACTAAGTGTGCTATTATACCCATTTGTCCTTTTGTCTTTACTATTTAGTTGAATGTGGCAATATTTCCAATTAAAAAATTAATACCTTGCAGGGAGCATTGGTCAGGTGGCTAATCTCTGGATGATGAGATACAAGCGAAAATTAAATCATCTTTCCTGACAGAAAAATAAACTTTACTTTGTTTAATCTGCTATATTTAGGTTTTTAGTTACATTCAATAAGCCCAAACCTTAACTGATTCAGCTTCCATGGCACATCGAATCTGCCACAGAAATTACTCCTTTCATGAAAAAGAACTGGAATTTGAAGAAGCAGTACTGTTTTGTGGCAGCTGGTGATGAGTGTAGGTCACTGACTGTGTGTCTCAGTCATGCATCTCCTTACTAGTCGATATTCTTTCCTGGAGCTTACAAAGCATTGATTTTATACTTACTTTTCAGACATCCAACACCAGCTTAGACCAGAATTTACCAAGCGTTTTTTTTTTTCTTCTAACAAAATTAAACACACAACATAGCAGTAAATCTACACACTAAAAGTAAAAACAGGGAGACAAGATAGTAGCAGAGTGGCCTCTGGAGTGAGAGAAGAGGAATATCAGACTGACCCCAGAGTGGCATTGTGTGCTGTAATGGAGTCTATTAGCCTGTAATCATATCAGCTCATTATCTTGCATTACAAGGTAGTTTAAAATGCTATTTTCTTTTTGGATAGACAGGAGTGCTTTCACTTAATTCTCTCTAGCAGTCACAGATGTGCAGGTGCATTACCCTGCATGCTCAAATTTCTAACGAAGAGGGAGAACACTGAGAAAAATTCATACTGACTAATCATCAGGCTTACTTGTTTTTCCCACATATACTGGAAATTTTCTTCATTCCAGGTCTTGGGTGTGTTATTCTGTTGTTGACTAGCATTCTTTTGATATCTAATATGTATTGTCTGCCCTCAAGTGGAAGTACGCTCTTATATATTAAAAATTAATATTAATTAATAAACTAGGTACCAGTTACATTTAGTGATCCAGAAGAACATTACATCTGTGGAAAAAATCGTTACTGCTAGCTAAAACTCAACTATTTCATACTTACCAATGTAATTATTTGGAGACCCCCACCTCTGCCAAGTTTTGTCCCTACTAGGGGAAAAAAATCATACATATCATTACTTTCAACCATACTTATGAAAGTGAGTATTTTGGTGACAATATTGGTTGAAAAGATAGTACACAGAAGGAATTTGGAATAAAAACCTGAAATAGTTACATCCTAATAAAGACATTCATTATTTTTAAATTATATTCCTAAAAAATTATATCCTATGTAATGATCAAGGTTTCCTATAATAAATGTTTGATGGGAGAATGTAAGTATCATGGAGAAGATTTATAAATCAGGATTTGGATTTACTAAGGTACAGGGTGGGACATTGCCTCCTGACATCACCTGAGGATTTCATCTTTTTGGCCAAAGACTCTCTCACACATGCCCATATGATGCCACATAATTTGAAATGTCACCGTTTGGTAAAGGGTATCAAGATGCTCACCAAATTAATAGGAAGACTGGAGAAACACTCTACAGCAGGAACCAAAGAACTTAAGGCTCAACTAAGTGTCAGCCATGTAAACATATGCATAGAACATGTGGCAGATTACATTATGCTCTCAATTCTCCATTCCATTTTGATAACATTATACACTCACATCCTTGCTGTGGTCTCTTGGTAGAAAAAATGTATTTCCCTAGTCTCTTGATTTTGGGCTTAGCCATGTGACTTCCTGTGGCCAATGGGATGTCCGTGGGCATGATAATAGCAAACACTTGGAATGTGCCTCCGACATGCATGTGCCAGGTATCCCACTGTCTCAGAAGAATGTAAGTGATAGGGAGAAATTCTAAACACTAGGCATGGCTTGGAGCCAAGTCCAGCCATGTACAGTCTAGATCAGCAGAGCCCCAATTAACACGTAACTCACAAGTAAGAGGCAAATGCTTTGGTTTTATGCCACTGAGATGTTTGTGGCTGTTTTCTGGTGCAGTAAAAGCTACGTAAAACAGGAAAACAATGGCTCCAATGCTACTGGACACTGGCAGTCACAGAATTTGCCAAAAGCAGCAATAAATATCCTGTACCTTCCTAATTTTCCCTCAGGTATCAAACTCCCAGATAAAAATAGGTAATAAGACATCAGACCTCAATAGATGACAGAACTCCTTTTGTTTTCATGGTGGTGAGTAAAATCCTGTTTCCCAAATATTTAAGGGTTATTCCAAAACAGGAAATGTATTCCAACATTGGATACCCAAAATAGCAAAGATCCACTACAACACTCAATGTAGGCATTGAACAGAATCCCAGTTTAGGGGAATAAATACTAACTGTGCAGCATCTTCAAAAGAGGTTCCTTAATAAGCATTACACCAAAATAATGGTTCAAAGTTTACTTTTCAAATCTGGAAAACAAAAGAAAAATTGACGTCTTTCCTTCAGGTCTTCTATGAACTTTAAATTGTTAATATATTTTGTGATTTTCCGAAGGACTAGAAGTCATAGTGCGTAGCATTCCCCAAACTTGACTGTAGTGACCTGTTCCTTGACATCTCATAACAGGAATTGAAACACTGTTAAAGGAAATCACAAAGTACTTTTGGAATACAAGTAACTAATAGGAAATAGTAACTAATTGTGTCTGCATTTAGACGTTGCATTTAGAGAGGGATGCTTGTGAGCAGAGTCTAGAATGCTGCGTAGGAGTTTTCCAAAACAATTTTTGAAAGAAAAACATTTCAAGTATAGGAAGCACAATCCAATGTGAAAGACAGATATACAATGAAATAGGAATTTTAGTCAGAGATACACAACAAAGACAAGGAAGAATGATGGCTGTTTAGATAGCTGGAATTATGATTAAAGTGAAGGCAATATGGGCTATGCGACATTGTGTTTAGATGCATGAATGTTGGCCTCGAGCACACCAGAGTAATTGCCTCCATGAATCTGGGCAAAGCATGTTACTTCTCCCTTCCCCAGTTTCTTCAGAGAAAATCTTGTGAGATTCTATGTTAAGTAACGTTAAGTAATTCAAATAGGCTGTAGTAAAGTATGTGAGTAGGGAAGGGCAAGTAAGGTAAAGCCATAGACTAGAGTAGGAGCCAGATTTAAAAGCAAAACAAAACTAACTAAAACAATGTAGCCTCATAATGTCCAAACAATAGGGTTAACATTGACTGAATACATACTTTGAATCAGGTACTTTTTCATACAATATATATACTTATTAATGTTCAAAATAATCACAAAGGTAAATATTATTCTTTGCCTAGTTACAATGTGAAAACTGAAGCACAGTGATATTAAGTAATTTGCCCAAAGTTACACAATTAGTACATTGCAGAACTGAATTTGGAGCTCGGGTTATCTTGCCCCAGAGTTCATGCTTTGAACCACTATGCCAGTGGCATTCAAAGTAATTGTTTTTTTTTGTTTTTTTTTTTTTTACCGCAGTCAGTAGTGAGAAATATATTTACGTGATAAATTTGTGCGTGTGTGTGTGTGTGTGTGCGTGTGTGTGTGTGTATCACGTTCCACAAAATTATAGGTATTTATACTATGTGTGATTTATTTGGCTATTTTGATTCTAGTACTGTCTTTTTAAATTGTTTCTAAAGAAACAATTTCATCACAAAAGAGGAAATGTTCATCACAAAAGAGGAAATTTATTTTGGAACCACTAAGTAATCATAGTCTACTGTTTAAATAATAGTGCACTGTTCCATAATTTGCACATCTTTCTAAGGAATTTAAAATTTATCCTACAAAAAGAAAAGTAGAACAAGTGAAGAACTCTAAATAAGGGAATAACCTAATCAGATGATATACTTTAGAAATATCACTCCCAGTGTGGAGCTTAGGTTGGAAAGAGTTGGCGCTGGAAGTAACAAGCCTACCTAAGAGACTGTTGCAATACCACAGAAGAAAACAAAATGTGGAAAGCAGGAGTCAGGAAATGTAATCAAAGGGCATAGTGATTATGCCCTTTTCCTCTTTGCCAAGTGTCAAAAATTAAGTAGAATCACATTTTGACCTGATAGTAGCTAATAAACAACTAATTACTCTTTAATTTTATCTATTACTTTTTTACCTATTACCAAATTTTATCTATCTGTATAGTCTAAAACAAATTAACCACTTTATTCTGTTTTCACATTGTTGACTTACCTTGAGTTTAAAGTCTACCAACACCCCTGTTTTCTTTTCATATGAACGTTGGGCAGTGGTTTTGTCTCCCTGTTCAGTTCTCTAACCTTAAATATTTCATCCACTCCATCCCTGTCCATGTCAGCCTTCTCAGGTCACATTTGCAAACATAATTATGCCACCACCTATGCTGATTTCTTAGTGAGTTCAGGTGGGCCTGCCAGCAACCACCTCTTACTGTTGGGAGGTTCATAAACTATGTTTAATCATCTCATCTAGAGCTTTACAGAAAATCTATGTTTGCCACTTTGAATTTTTTTTTAATTGTTAAAAACAAAATATGAGGAAACTTTTCCCACCTCACTTCTTTCGGCATCACTTCTTTTTTTCCCAAAATGTAAATGTGATTACTCATAATGATTCCACAATTAAACATGTAAATTCCTTATATAATACGATGTTCCATTAATTTGGACTAGGGATTTGATTTCAGTTAATGTGGCTATCTACCTTGAGCACTGTGTCGAAAACAGTCCAAAGTGCTTACCACACCATTTCCTCTTCCTAGGCATACTGTTTGACAAATTCCCCAGCCTCCCTCGAGGCTCTGTTTAAACCATGTGACTGATGTGGAGAGACATTATCTATCTATCTATCTATCTATCCATCCATCTATCATCTATCTATCCACCTATCTCTTAAACCATTTATCTATCTATCTATCTATCCTCTATTCATCCATGTATTTGTTTTTATCTTATAACTCTGGCTATAAAATCCCTATATAATTTCCCACCCTTCCTTACTATAGTGAACTTGGGCACCATGTAATTAAAATATCAGCAACACAAGACGAAAAGAGCCTGTAAAGCTGTTTCCTGCCAAAGAGAGTCCCAGACCTACACTGGACTGCGGAATTATAGGCTCTAATTTCACTCCAGAATAGACTGATCTATCCTGACATGTGCATCGTGACATATCACATGTTGTTTCTATAACTTTAAGAGTAAGATTTCCAACAACACAGATATCATGTCTCAATTATGCAGTGACAATAAAACTCTCAGGGAAGTTTTATCATGTTAAGAATCGAAGGAATAAATGAGTCATTGTTTATAAATTGAATTTTTACAAAGATGAACTCAACCGTAACAGATTCATTTTGAACAGTTTGTGCTTCTAGGGGAAACAAGTGCTCCTCTGAAGAAAGATGGTATATTTGAGTGTGTGTTTTTCATTTTTTTCCAGAATTATCCACATGTATATATTACTAAGTTGAAAGATAAATGCTCAATTTTAAATGTTACGTTACCTTAATATGCATAGCTTGCCAGCATAGGCTGCATTTAAGCCATGACATGAGTCCAGATTTTACTCATGAAAGAAACAGAAAAGAGAATGTATTATTAACATTTAAACATGTACAAAAGTTTAAAGAGAAGAGACAATAACATAAAGAAATTCTCTCTACCTACCTGTTTAATCCCTAATTCTTAATAAAGGAATCTAGTAATACCAGAAAATATACAAAACATAAATGGCACATTGAGAAAAATTCTCCAGTGGTGATTGAACTAGAGCTTTACATGTAATGCAGAAGTATATGGATTCATGTGCACAATATGCATTGAATACTTACAATGCTCCATTTTTGAAGTCTTAAACCTGTACCATTGCTTATATAGCATTTGAGGCTTGCTATGGGATTACTTTACAAAGGAGGTAACTTTGCATTTGTACATCATATATATATGTATATATATGTATATATATAAACATACATACACACATATCCATACATGACTAGAATCAGAGCCTTATCAAAGTTTACACTATAAATTCCTGAGGGCAATGATCAGAAAGTTTTGTTTGCCACTCTATTTCAGCATAAATTCTTCATAAATACAATTTATTTACAATTGATTTACCAACCTAGGCAGTGTTTTGCAAACATTTATTTTTAAATACTTAATTGCCTATTTTGCATGTTTTTCCATTATACTGTTGGAATCTTTGTTTTTTTTATTCCCCAGCTCTTTAATTTTTATTTATTTATTTATTTATTCATTTTTAATATGAAATTTATTGTCAAATTGGTTTCCATTCAACACCCAGTGCTCATCCCAACAGGTGCCCTCCTCAGTGCACATCACCCACCCTCCTCTTCCTCCCACCCCCCATCAACCCTCAGTTTGTTCTCAGTTTTTAAGTCTCTTATGCTTTGGCTCTCTCCCTCTCTAACCCATTTTTTTCTTCCCCTCCCCCATGGACTTCTGTTAAGCTTCTCAGGATCCACATAAGAGTGAACACATATGGTAACTGTCTTTCTCTGTATGACTTATTTCACTTAGCATCACACTCTCCAGTTCCATCCACGTTGCTACAAAAGGCCATATTTCATTCTTTCTCATTGCCACGTAGTATTCCATTGTGTATTTAAACCACAATTTCTTTATCCATTCATCAGTTGATGGACATTTAGGCTCTTTCCATAATTTGGCTATTGTTGAGAGTGCTGCTATAAACATTGGGATACAAGTGCCCCTATGCATCAGTACTCCTGTATCCCTTGGGTAAATTCCTAGCAGTGCTATTGCTGGGTCACAGGGTAGATATATTTTTAATTTTTTGAGGAACCTCCACACTGTTTTCCAGAGTAGCTGCACCAGTTTGCATTCCCACCAACAGTGCAAGAAGGTTCCCGTTTCTCCACATCCTCTCCAGTATCTATAGTCTCCTGATTTATTCATTTTGGCCACTCTGACTGGCGTGAGGTGACATCTGAGTGTGGTTTTGATTTGTACTTCCTGATGAGGAGCGACGTTGAGCATCTTTTCATGTGCCTCTTAGCCATCTGGATGTCTTCTTTAGAGAAGTGTCTATTCATGTCTTCTGCCCATTTCTTCACTGGATTATTTGTTTTTCGGGTGTGGAGTTTGGTGAGCTATTTATAGATTTTGGATACTAGCCCTTTGTCTGATGTGTCATTTGCAAATATCTTTTCCCATTCCGTTGGTTGTCTTTTAGTTTTGTTGATTATTTGCTGTTAAGAAGCTTTTTATCTTCATAAGGTCCCAATAGTTCATTTTTGCTTTTAATTCCCTTGCCTTTGGGGATGTGTCAAGTAAGAAATTGCTGCGGCTGAGGTCAGAGGTTTTTTCCTGCTTTCTCCTCTAGGGTTTTGATGGTTTCCTGTCTCACATTCAGGTCCTTTATCCATTTTGAGTTTGTTTTTGTGAATGGTGTAAGAAAGTGGTCTAGTTTCATCCTTCTGCATGTTGCTGTCCTGTTTTCCCAGCACCATTTGTTAAAGAGACTGTCTTTTTTCCGTTGGATGTTCTTTCCTGCTTTGTCAAAGATTAGTTGGCCATACTTTTGTGGGTCTAGTTCTGGGGTTTCTATTCTATTCCATTGGTCTATGTGTCTGTTTTTGTGCCAATACCCTGCTGTCTTGATGATGACAGCTTTGTAGTAGAGGCTAAAGTCTGGGATTGTGATGCCTCCTGCTTTGGTCTTCTTCAAAATTACTTTGGTTATTCGAGGCCTTTTGTGGTTCCATATGAATTTTAGGATTGCTTGTTCTAGCTTTGAGAAGAATGCTGGTGCAATTTTGATTGGGATTGCATTGAATGTGTAGATAGCTTTGGGTAGTATTGACATTTTGACAATATTTATTCTTCCAATCCATGAGCACGGAATGTTTTTCCATTTCTTTATATCTTCTTCAATTTCCTTTATACGCTTTCTATAGTTTTCAGCATACAGATCTTTTACATCTTTGGTTAGGTTTATTCCTAGGTATTTTATGCTTCTTGGTGCAATTGTGAATGGGATCAGTTTCTTTATTTGTCTTTCTGTTGCTTCATTATTAGTGTATAAGAATGCAGCTGATTTCTATACATTGATTTTGTATCCTGCGACTTTGCTGAATTCATGTACCAGTTCTAGCAGACTTTTGGTGGAGTCTATCGGATTTTCCATGTATAATATCATGTCATCTGCAAAAAGCGAAAGCTTAACTTCATCTTTGCCAATTTGGATGCCTTTGATTTCCTTTTGTTGTCTGATTGCTGATGCTAGAACCAGCAACACTATGTTAAACAACAGCGGTGAGAGAGGACATCCCTGTCGTGTTCTAGTGTATTTTTCCCCATGGGGTGAATTATTTCCATTATATTATTTTTCATTATTAAATTATTTCTGATTAAATGTCACCCATTCTTTGAAATTGTGGCCACCTTCTACATATCTTCCGCAAGCGGAATGTATTCTCCCTCTCACCCCTGGCATCCTATGACTCTTTACTCTTTCCACTACCACAGCATTTATCATACTTTGTTGTGGTTATTTGCATATATGACTATACCTTACACTAACCTGTTACTCCTTTGAGACTTTTACTTTATCATTTTTTTAATCTCCATCCTTAACACAGGATTAGACACATGTATCAGTCTCCATATTTTTTCAATGTAATTGCCCAAGAACCGAAGACCCCCTGGTTTGGAAAGAATTGTGTTTTATAGTCTTTTTCTTGTTAAATGTTGTGATTATGGGTTATGGCTTAACAAGGGATATGGCATTTGGGAAACATGTAACTCTTGGCAGATAGAAATTCCCAAAGAGAATTGTAGAGAACAGCTAGGCACTCCTTGAAAGGTGCCTGCCAGTCATAAAGTACCCATCTTAAGAAGCTTGAGAACCACTGTTACGCACTCAGCTTCTTCTGAAAGTCTTCTTTTGCAGGGTCACTTTTTAACCAGAGAACACCTGAGGGAACCTAGAATTGGCACCTACTGTGCCAATGAATCTGACGAGAGACTGGCTGGTACCCTATGAGGTTTTCATATTTCCATGTGTGTTTTCATATGTTTGTTTGTTTGTTTTTTTTAAGACCTATTTCCATCTTTCCCAAAATGTTTTCTGGAGCATTTTTTTTCCATAGAATGGCAATAGCTGTTAGTTTAAGAAAGCATTTTGTCATTAAAAAAAAAAAGAGAGAATGAAGGGTAAAGTAAAACAAAACAAAGCAAAAAAATGTAGGAACCTTGAATTAGGATTTTTCAGAGCCTCTAATACAGAAATGAATGCTAAATTTTCAAGGAAAATAATATGTAATGGTTTTCAAAAATTATTCAACCATGGAAACTTGTTATTTAAAATTTTTTTTTTACATTTATTTATTTTTGAGAGACAGAACACAAGTAGGGAGGGGCAGAGAGAGAAGGAGACAGATCCGAAGCAGGCTCCAGGCTCTGAGCTGTCAGCACAGAGCCCGACACAGGGCTTGAACCCACAAACTGTGAGATCACGACCTGAGCCGAAGTTGGACGCACAAACAACTGAGCCACCCAGGCACCCTGGAAACTTATTATTTTTATCTTTTATGATGTAACTATAAAAATACACTTTATGAAATATAAATCAAAACCATTGGATTTTTCCTACTCCTAGACACCCTCATCAAATGTTTCCCTTATTCATATACACAACTCTTCCTGCATGACTCAGATCCTGAGAGAAGTTCAGGAACATTTCCTCAACTGGTGCTAATGGCATTACAAGACATGCCACATGAATATTCTTTCCTAAATTAAGTTTTAAACGAATATGTCGGCTCAAAAGTAACTGCCACATGAACAAATAAAAATGTCATGCTAATGTACAAATTCCAAATCTATTAGACTTTTAAATAGTATTATATGTTATTACAGTGACAGTATGTTCTTCTTTTATCCCTTTGTCCTTTTCAAAATCAATTCTACCCTTACTACAGTAAAAGTAAAAATTTAGAAACATGAAATGCAAATTACCAAGGGTTTAACCATAAAAATGCAGAATATGTTCATGCTATTGTATGAAAAATAACTTTGGTTAAAATCTCAGCTTTCATCTAGCTTCTCAATACATAGGAAAAGTTAATGGAAGTGACTTCAGAATCTTGGTCTGTGCACAGGGATACATTACATTTATTATCCAAGCTACTGTGCAATTCCATTTACATTTCACCACATGTAGTTCTTATGTATTACTTTTCTGTGGCAAGAATTTACTTTCTTACAATTCTGGGATTGTTTAATAATCACTGTGCTCTATTCCAAAAATAATGGGAATAACAATAAAATTGTCGATAGAAGCAGAAAAATAAGAATATGACTAATTGTCGGAGATTTATTAAGCAAACCAGATATTGGTAAGTAAACATTGAGCCAAAACCCGTACCTTAGACATTGCACAGATATATGCTTGAATGTGATAAGGTCAATGAAATTTATTGAGAATGTCAAATGAGTTCACTTGTTAACTCATTAACAAGACTCTGGTTGTCTCTTTACAATGAGGTATATATCTCCTTAGTTGTTTAAGTAAAGGAATAAAAATATTTTCAATGTTATATTTTAGAATTTGTCATAAATCAATAATTTAATGTGTCAGTTTGAGATGCATAAAAAGATTCATAGAATTCAAACCCTCAAATTAATAGACTGAACGTTGATATTGATGTATAATGTGTACATTGTAATATGTAATATAAAATTAATAAGTAATAGAATATTACTCTAATATTACTCTATTTCCTCAAGCTTACTAAACACCTATGATATATTACAATTTAGTTATTTTTCAGTTCCCAAATACTGGGCTTGTAAATTTTTTTAAAGACATTTGCTTACAAGCTTTGGTCGTTGGAATCACGTCACACTGATGAGTATGAAATATTTCCACTATCAATGAGTTGGAGGCAGCTCTGCTCACATCCACAGCTGGAATGGATCTGCTTCTATAAAAATGGGAAGTAGCAGCTGCAGAGAACATAAATTGTGCAATTGATTTGATTTTGCAAAGCAAACACATTCTTCGTGTTATGATTTAGCTTGCTAATTAGGCCTTGCATAATCAAAGGAAATTTGAAAGAAAATAATACTGAATTAAGCTCAACTTCTACACCTTCTGACATGTCCTTGTAATAGCTTTCACATTTTCAAGATCACTGTATCTTAAATTGAGTGCCTTGAACAACAAAAGAATGATTGGCAAATAATGTCCCTTTGAGTGAATGTGTCTTAGTACAAAATGCAAATAAAGCCAAACAGAAGAATATCAACTGATCTTTGACACCTGCGTCTCAAGAACTATGCAAACCAAAAGCATGCATCTTCTTTTATTTTGTAACAAGTGTCTGCAAACTCTTCCTGTAAAGGGCCATGGTAAATATTTTTTGCTTTGTGTGCCACATACTCCGTAACGCATCTAGCCAACTTCTCTTCTTAGGTGGAAAGCAACTATAGACAATATATAAATAAATGGGTGTGGCTGTGTTGTAATAAAACTTCATTTACAAAAATAGGTAATGGGTCCTATTTGGCAGCTCTTGGTTTATTTAATTCTCAGGAATGAAGGTTAACAATGGTGTCAACTATACTTCAATTTAAAAAAAGAAAAAATAGACTATTAACCTAAACCATGACTAGAGATAAAAAGATTTCCTATATAATGACAGTTTAATTATCAGAAAGATGTTATATTCTAAACATATATGTATTTAGAATACAGCAATAGAGTATAAAAATACATTTTAAAAATAAAAAAAAAACTAATGATCACCTATGCAACAGTAGTAAATGTGACTTTATGTTGTCAAGCCAACATTGTGTCATATATATTTCACATCCTATATATGTTATATATAAAGAAATCTGCATATGTGGTATGTATATATGTACTTAAAAATGCTTATGTGTATGTGCACATATATATGTATATACAGAGAGAGAGAGAGAGAATGCATGCAAAGCACATTTTATGAATTATGTGTGGGATAAGAGGGGAAAATGGAAACGTATTATGGAACAAGTCAAACCTGACTATTTGGAGTAAAAATAAATCTATTAGCAAATTCACAAATTGTGCTTGTTTGTAATGTACATGTAGCTGTTTAATCAGTCAACATACATGTTGAATATTTCTTATCAGCTGACAATTCTTCTTCAATAGAAATAAAAGAAGTAAATTGTACTTGCCTTTAGAAGCTCACAATATAATTGACATACATGCATATATTCTAACTAGAAAAATTATAATATAAACAAATACCTATGTATAATGTGATATATATCACATTATGGGATAGATAGATAGATAGATAGATAGGCAATAGATAGTTCAAGGTATCTCACATTAGTAGTACACACAACAGATGTTATAGAAATCGGGAAGGAAGAGAGAATTGTGAGCTGTGTGGTGTCAGTGAAAAACCATTAAAACAACATAGGCTTTGAAATATGAGTAACATCAGTTAGATTTACACTAGGGGGAGGGAAGTATTATTTTAGATGGTATAGGACACAGTGCACAGATAATGGGTAGGAAATTTCAAGCTGGGCTAATGGGGAGATAAGAATTTCAAAAAGTAGATTGGGGTGCAACTGGAAAAAGAGCCTTGAATCGCATACAAGAAAGTGTTAACTTTATTCCGTAACCAATGTAGAATCAGTTATTGATCAGAGAAGCAACCAGACAAAACTGCTTTTCAATGTGATTACTCCAGTAGGGGTTGTGAAATGAGATGAACCCAGAAGGCGGCAGAAAACAGTGAGACTGATTGGGGAGGTTTTGCATGATGAGTTGAGAATGATTGACACAGTGTAGTGGCAATGCCAGTGGAACTGAGCAGACGTATCACTGAGCCAGTCTCAAGGAACTCTCAGAATAACACCTGGCATTACATTTACTTAATGCAAATTTACTATTATGAGTCAGTGTATATGCCAGGCAATGACATTTTTACTTGTATTCACATGTTTTATCTTACGCACACAAAAAAGAGACAGAACTTGCAAAATGATTGGGACTTTGATGTAAAGTGTCTAACACACCAATAGGTGTTTAAGGAAAAACAGCCCCAATAATAAGTACAGTTTGGAATCAAACAAACTGGCAAAGTGGTTGGTAACAAATTTTAAAAAAGATTCTTTGAAGCTAATATGCTGTTTGTATGTAGTGAATCTCCCTACCAGGAATGCTTCTGGCTCAGCATCTTCATATTCCTTTATCTAGGATGTTCTTTGCTCAGGATCATTTCCTTACTTTATTCAGGACCCAACTCAAATGTAACCTCTTCTGAGGCCTTTTCTAACCACACATCCAATCGCAGTATCTCCATTACTTCCGATCCTATCATCCCCTACTTCATTATTTCACAGTTCTTAACACTATACAAAGTTACTATTTTTTGTTCTTCCCTAGTCTTTGGCTGTAAATTTTTCCAGAATAGGGATGTTGACTTCCTTTGTCATTGCTGTATCTCTTGTGCCTAGCACAGAACTTGGCCCATTGTAAACATTCAATATATAGTAACTGAATGAATAAATGAGTGAATAAATTTAAAAATAACTGTGTATGGGAGTAGAATTAGCCATTTCCCATTACCACCTGGAGCTCAGGCCCTAATCACTTCTTATATAGGTTAATGCAAATACCTCCTATTTCTCTTGAGTTTCCAATTTTCCATTTCAAATAGCCCTTACACACTTAGAGAGAGGTTAAGCTTACTAAAACACCATTCTAATCAGGTCAATTCATATAATTGGATGTCTTCCTCTCTTCTGTCTGATAACACTGAAATTCCTCATCCAGGAATTCAAAGCTCTCAGGAATCTCAATCTACCTCAGTTATCCAACGCCATTTCCTAAGACTACAAAATACTTTTTTGTTCTCAGTCAGGCTGCTTTCTTGAGAGTTGCCTGTAAACCCTACGCTCATTCTTGTCTTTATGCTTTTACATGGGGACTGTTCTTATACAGAAGACTCTTTCCATTCAAATCCACTTTCCAAAATCTTGCAAAGTGTTCACAGACCACCACGATTAATGCACATATATTAATATATTCTTAACTTCTCAATAAATATATTTTTAAATGTTTTCTGTTACACCGTTTTAGGATGACTCTATAAATGTTTTTCTTTCGCAGGGAATTTACACAGATCTCAAGGGCATCCATATTTGGGAGTTAAAGGTAACTATTTCTCTTATACTCTACAAAAAATCTATAATGAGAGGTGCTTATTTGTACTACTTCAATTCAAGTATAATTTAATTACGTTTTCTCTTTCTTCTGTCATGGTTATTAATCTGAGTTTATATATATATGTGTTTGTGTGTATACGCATATACATATATATGTGTGTGTATGTATATATATGTGTACATATATATACACATACATATATATGTGTGTATATATATACATATATATGTGTGTGTGTGTATATATATATATATATATATACACACTTTATATCCACATATTAGATGTGGAAAAATAATTTCTGGTCCTCAAGTTAAAATGCCTAAGAGAGGCGCCTGAGTTGTGCAGTAGGTTAAGCATCTGACTTTGGCTCAGGTCATGATCTCGCAGTTCATGAGTTTGAGACCTGCGTCAGACTCTGTGCTGACAGCTCAGAGCTTGGAGCCTGCTTCTGATTCTGTGTCTCTCTCTCTCTTTGCTCCTCCCCAACTTGTTCTCTGTCTCTCTCTCTCTCTCTCTCAAAAAAAAAAAAAAAAAAAAAACCAAAAAAAAAAACCACAAAAACAAAAACAAAAGCAAAAAACATCATTAAAATGTATAGGGAATATTCTTTTCCAATGTTCTGCCATTAAGAGTGCACTTTTGGTCACAGACACATCTGGTTTACAGGACCTACCACCCTGCGTAACTTTGCCTCTTTGCCCATAGTGTGATCTACTTATTTTTGTATTGTTAGCAGCAAACTGGTAGGTTTGCTTCCTTTAGCTACCCTCCTGGGCCACGTCATTCTACCTTGTGCCACAGCATGCTTTATCCTTTTTTGCTTCTGCTTCTCAAGCATGAAAGTGTATTACTTTCTCATATGTAACAGCTGTTTAATAATTTTATGACAACCTAACCACTACATACACACTACATAGCTGAGTTGTACCAAGTACTACTATGATTATACAATGACAGTATTCTCTAAGCCCATGTTGGGCCCTATGCTGTCATTGTATTATACACAAGTTTTATAATTCTTTTAAAAATTTCATTTCAAAGGAGAGGTTTTTTTGGCATCTTTTAAGAGTCACGCATTATGGATAATCACCCCTTCATTATATCCTTAGTTTAGTGTCCCTACTCTCTCACAGATGCTTGTTGAAGGTTTCTTCTTTGTAGTTTAGGTAATGTTCCTATATAGCCACATTAATGCCTTTTTAGATTACTAGTAAAAATACAAATGCCAAATTGCCGTTTAGCCTATTTATGTCCTATTTTCACTTCCATGATTTGTAATTGCTTCTCTCTTTACACACATCTTTTATTTTGTTATCTTTTTTACATTGTTTATTTTTTATTATTTATTTTGTGTGTGAGAGAGACAGAGAGATGCAGAGAGAGAGGGAGGGGGGAGAGAGAATTCCAAGCAGGCTCCACACTCAGCACGGAGCCCAACGCAGGGCTTAGTCTCACAACCAAGTGATCATGACTTGAGCCAAAATCAAAATGCTCAATTGACTGAGCCATCCAGGTGCCCCTACATACATAGTTTGAAAGGAAACCATATCACATCTGAATCCCTGCGCCATGCAAATTTCATTTGTTGCTTACGTCAGTGAATATACTTACTCTCCTCAATTAAATAGGGCAGGATGTACTGTTCACACAAGCTTTAATTCACTTAATGACAGTGAATGATTGAACAGGACTTCCCTAATTATGTTTTCACGGAATAGCTTTTGGGCTTCAGCGTATTTCTCTGAAGAGCCAAACAGCTTCCAGAGCTGTAAGGCTGGATCCATTCTTGATACCAAACAGCCTCTGAAACTTATGGAAATAAATGAGAAAAATTTTACAGTGCTCTTTAGTGTTTATTGTATAGCAAAGACGACACTTTCTCTTTCACACTAATTGCTCAAGAAGCGTTGTGAATTAGGAACAAGAGAAGAATTAGAAAGGAAGGATAGAGATATACAGACTGAACATCTATGTAGTGGAGTAAGTACTCCAGAAGGAATTCAGTCAAGATTTTTCTGGGGACGAAAATCAAAAAATGGTGGCATAGACTGATGGGTCATATGAGTGTAAAGGAAAAAAAGGATTCAAATATTTAAGCATTGTATCTTCTTTTTTTTTACTTTTTACTCTGGACAATTTCAGACAAGAGAAAATACATGAACAAGATAGTGAATGCACCAGCCTAAGTATACAACGTAACCCTCTCTTATTTCACTCTCTCTTCCTTTGGAAGGAAACATTAACCAAAATATTTTACCTGTTTTCTCAGGCACACTTTATTCTTACTATCTCTTTATTTTTACTATCTTTGTGAAATAATATTTTTATTCAATATAGTTTGTGAAATTCATCAATGTGAATATATGTTGCTCTAGGTCATTTACTTGCCCTTCTATATAGTATTAAATGAACATACTACGCTTCTTATGGCTGTTATAACATTGCTACTATGCATGTCTCCTTGTGTGACGAGTTTCTCTATATACCTGGAAGTGGAATATCATAGGCTATTTTCAGTTTTTATTTACCATCTAATGTACAGTCCACTTTCTCTCAGAGGAGGCTGTACCAAATACATTTGTGTTAGTAGTACAGTTTTCATGTATTTATCTTTTTGAATCATTAAATTATGTTTTGGCCAATGTGGTATAAAATCACATACGATTACGGTTTCAGCTTGAATTCTCTTTAGTGCAATTGACAATCTTCCTATAATATTTTGTGTTTTGGCGTTTATCTCTTCCATCAAGACCCATTTTTGCCATGTTTCCACTAGATTGTGTCTTCTTATTATTAACCTGGAAATGGTTCTCATATAGTCTGTGCACCAATCCTCTGTCACTTACAGGCATTGCAACATATTTTCCCTGTGCCTGCCTTGTAACCATCACATATCAAGAAGTTTTTAATCTCAATGCAATAAGTTTCACTGTCTTTTTTTTTTTTTTTCATGGTTACTGGTTTTTGTTTGGTTTTTTTTTTTTTTTTTGTCCTGACATATCCTTTTCCAACAAAAGCCATTGTAGGATTTTTCTACACATTTTTTCATATTTATATTTTTAATCAATCTGTAATTGGAGTGTGTGTGTGTGTGTGTGTGTGTGTGTTGCAAGGTGGGGAAGATAACTGTGCTTCATTTTCCATCTGATTAACTAATTGACTAACCACCACTTTTTACTAAATAGTTCACCCTTTCTTCTCAATCTGTAATGCTTCTGCTGTCATAAATCAAATTTTCATAGATGCATGCTTATGATTTACTCATAAGTCTTGGTATCTTATAAGTATATGATAATAAATCTTGGAATCTGGAAACTCTCATCTCCTTTTATTCTTTTTCAAGATTGAGTTGTCTATTTTTGGCCCATCCACTCTTCCACATACACACACACACACACACACACACACACACACACATTTAATTTAGCTTGTCAAGCTCATTAAAAACCCAATCAGAATTTTGATTTGGATTGTAGTGAAGAAACTGTCATTTCTAAGATAATGAGGACTGCCATTAATGTGATATATCTCTCTACTATTCTTTTAGACAATTTTAATTAATTTAAATAAAGTGTTACTTTTTCCATAGAGATCTTAAGCATAATTTGCATTTATAGCTAGGATTTTACATTCTTGTTCCTAATACAAGTGAAATTTTAAAATTATGTATTTTTGAAAATTGCATAGAAAAGCCATTGATTCTTTACCAAACTTGTGTCAGGCCATCTTGCTGTATTCCTATTTTTCTAATATTTTTTTAGGTTCTTTTGAGCCTTTTATGTGGATAACAAATAATCCATGAATGATTATGTATATTTTTATCATTTATAATCTTTGTTCTCCTTTACTACTCCTCTTTTATTTTCATGATCACCAGAAATTTCAGTCCCAGGTAGAATTAAAATGGTGACAATGGAACTCATCAGCCTACTCCTGACTCTAAAGGAAATGTTTATAAATTTTGCCAATGAGGCTTTGTAATTATAAGTAGTCTGTCTTTATCAGAGTAAGGGACTTATAATCTCTTCCCAGTTTAATAGAAGTTTATGATTACTTATCATTAATGATTACTATTAATGAATGTTAAAATTCATCAAATGTTTTTCTTGAGTCTGTTGAGATGGCTATATTGTTATTTCCTTCGATCAGAGTGGAGAATTACATTGACAAATTATCTAATTTAAAATAATTTTTTCATTGCTGGCATAAGTACTTTGTTTGATACATTAGTCTCATATATAGTTAGAAAGGATTTAATCATTCTCATTTTGGATTTTTGTATGTCTTTTCAAATTAGATATACTTATAATTTTCTTCTCTTATGTCCTTGACTATTTAAACATCATCAAGATCACACTAGTCTCAAAGGAGAATTTGGGAATATCACTCCTTTTTATCCAATTTACACCATTAGGACTTTCTGTATTTGGGGTAGTTTTTAGAATTTGTCTGTAAAATAATATAAGACCAGTAGTTTAATAGTTAAAGTATTTGATTGGCATATTTATAGCTACACATTAATCTGATTAAATTTTCTTGATCTACAATTTATCCAGATTTTCTATTTCTTTTGGAGTCATTATTAAATAAGCTACTTTGTTTTAGGAAATTTATTGTTTTATGTATTTTCAAATTTAAGGATGTAGAGTTTTCTCTAATGTTTGATTTTATTTTCTAGCTTATCTGTAATTATATTTTTTCAATTTTTTTAATGTTTATTTATTTTTGAGACAGTGGGAGACAGAGTGCTAGTGGGGGAGGAACAGAGAGAGAGGGAGACACAGAATCGAAACAGCTCCAGGCTCTGAGCTGTCAACACAGAGCCAGATGCCGGGCTTGAACCCACAAACCATGAGATCATGAGCCGAAATCGGACGCTTAACCAACTGAGCCACCCAGGCCCCTGTAATTATATTTTTTAAAAAATTAGTAATATTTATTCACGTCTTTTCATTTTTTCCTTGATTACTCTTGTTAAATATTGTCTGTCAGTCTTTTTTATTTTTAAACAAAGTTATGGTTTATTGATATTTCCTAATATTTGCTTTTATCTTTATTTTTTCAGTTATTATGCTTTATTTAGATGTATTTTATTGTTTTCTCTCTAAGGTCTTTAGCTAGATGTTTAGCCTGATAATTTTATCCAATGCAAATGGTTAAGGTGTGTTTCTTCCATACCTCACTTCAGCTATTTCTTCATAGGTTTGATATATAATGTTAGTATAATTCAAATTATTTTTAAATTTTTTAATACTGCTTCTTTGTAGTGTATTTTAAAATTTCCAGTTGCTCTTTTTAAACTTTTGTTGTTGTTGTTATTTGTATCTAAAGGGGTTTATTGAGAGAACAATTGCTTTAGAGAGCATCCTGTTTTATGTATACTTGAGAATAATTTATTTTCTTAATTGGTGTATGTTTTATTTTGTTATATTCTATGTAAGTTTTTCAAATTAATTTTCCAGTTCACTTATTCTATTTTCAGCTAGTTTACCTACACTTTCATTATGCATTGAGTTTTAATTTAAAAAATTATAGCTTTCACTGCTACAAATTTTCTTTAGTTCTTTTCAGATACAACTTGCTTAATTTGTAGTTTCTTTTTTGTTTATATCTAATACATGTTTTATACTCTTTTTCTGAGATTTCCAATGAAAATATATTCTTACAAGTTTAATTATACTGACTGTTGCTTCTGATGACTTTCACTCAAGGTGGTTTAGTTCCTTATGTGCTCTGTAATTTGGTTTGTGAATCCATGTTTCATGTGGCTTTAACTGTATAAATTCCTTGAGACCCAGCAGGAAGGTATGTCTCTCAAAAAAAAAAATGGCTTTTACTTCTGTCACATAACTCTGGGAGCTATGAACTTAAGACCACTGCAATTTATTTATTTATCTTATTTTCTGAACCTTACATACAATATAAATGCAGACCTCAAACTTGTAGAAGAGCAGTATTATGAATTTTAATTCTCAGGAGCTTACTTTATTCCAGGTTGAAGATCACCACAGACTTAGTTCCTCGTTATCTCCTCAGCGCAATAAGTAGATTTATTTTCAGACTTCCTTTTCACTGGCTGTGTGTAGTCTTTTAAGGTCCCAGGTTTGTGTGGATCCTCAATTATTTATCCTGGGCCTAAGTCTTTTCATTCTCTCTAAATTTTAAAAAAAATTGTAGTTAGTTAACATACAGTACAATATTGGGTTCAGGAGTAGAATTCAGTGATTCATCACTTACATACAACACCCAGTACTCATCATAACAAGTGCCCTCCTTAATGTCCATCACCCATTTATCCCATCCCCCACCCACTTCCCTCCATCAACCCTCAGTTTATTCTTTATTGTTAAGAGTCTCTTATGGTTTGTTTCCCTCTCTCTTTTCCCCTCTTCCCATAGGTTTATCTGTTTTGGGTTTTTTTTAATTCCACATATGAGTGAAATCATATAGTATTTGTCGTCCTCTAACGTATTTGGCTTAGCATAATATATGCTCCATCCATGTCACTGCAAATGACAAGGCTTCATTCTTTTTGATGGCTGAGTAATCCACATCTTTATCCATTCATCAATCAGTGGACATTTGGGCTCTCTCCATGGTTTGGCTATTGTTGATAATGTTGCTATAAACAGGAGGGTGCATGTACCCCTTTGAATCTATATTTTTGCATCCTTTTGGTAAATACCTAGTAGTGCAATTGCTGGAGTATAGGATAGTTCTATTTTTAACTTTTTGAGGAACCTCCATACTGTTCTCCAGAGTGGATGTACCAGTTTGCATTCCCATCAACAGTTCGAGAGAGTTCCCCTTTCTCTGCATCCTCACCAACATCTGTTGCTTCTTGTGTTGTTAATTTTAGCCATTCTGACTGGTGTGGGATGGTATCTCATCATGATTTTGGTTTGTATTTCACTGATGATGAGTGATATTGAGCATCTTTTCACGTGTCTGTTAGTCATCTGTATGTCTTCTTTGGAAAAGTGTCTATTCATTTTTTCTGCCCATTTCTTAACTGGATTATTTGTTTTTTGGGTGTTGACTATGATAAGTTCTTTATAGATTTTAGATACTAACCCTTTGTCAAATACGTCATTTGCAAATATCTTCTCCCATTCCATAGGCTGCCTTTTAGTTTGTTGATTGTTTCCTTTGCTGTACAGAGATTTGTTGTCATAATAAAGTCCCAAAAGTTCATTTTTGCCTTTGTTTTTCTCGTCTCTGGAGATGCATATAGTAAGAAGTTGTTCCAGCTCAGGTCAAAGAGGTTGCTGCCTCTGTTCTCCTCTAGGATTTTGATGGCTTCCTGTTTTACATTTAGGTCTTTCATCCATTTTCTGTAGGTTCCAGGGTACCTATCTTTTACCTAGTTGGCTAAGTTTATTCCTAGGTATCATGGTTTGTGGGATAATTGTTTACGGGATCAATTTGTTCATTTTTCTTTCTGCTGCTTCATTATTGGTGTATAGAAATGCAACAGATTTCTGTATGTTGATTTTATCATGTCTTAGTTCTAGTAATTTTTTGGTGGAGGCTTTCAGGTTTTCTACACAGAGTATCATGTCATCTGCAAATAGTAAAAATTGGATTCTTCCTTGCAGATTTGGATGCCTTTTATTTATTTTTGTTGTCTGATTGCTGAGGCTGAGACACCAGTACTATGTTAAATAGTAAAAATGAGAGAGGACATCCCTGTCCTGTTCCTGAGCATAAAGTAAAAGCTCTCATTTTTTCCCCTTTGAGGATATTAGCTGTGGGTCTTTCATATATGGCCTTTATGATGTTGAGGTATGTTCCATCTATACCTACTTTGTTGAGAATTTTTATCAAGAATGGAAGCTGTATTTTGTCAAATACTTTTTCTGCATTTATTGGAGAGGATCATATGGTTCTTATCTTTTCTATTATTAATGTGACATATCACATTGGTTGATTTGCAAATATTGAACCACGCCTGCATCCCAGAAATAAATCCCATTTGATCATGATGAATAATTATCTTAATGTACTGTTGGATTTGATTTGCCAGTATCTTATTGAGAATTTTGACATGTGTTCATCAGGGATATTGGCCTGTAATTCTGCTTTTTGGTAGGATGTTTGTCTGGTTTTGGAATCAAGGTAATACTGGCCTCATAGAACGAGTTTGGAAGTTTTACTTTCATTTCTATTTTTTGGAACAATTTGAGAAGAATAGGTATCAACTCTTCTTTAAACGTCTGGTAGAATTTCCCTGGAAATGCATCTGGTCCTGGGCTTCAGTTTGTTGGGAGATTTTTGATTACTGTTTCAAATTCTTTGCTGGTTGTGGGTCTGTTCAAATTACCTATTTCTTCCTGTTTCATTTTGAGTGGTTTATATGTTTCTAGTAATTTGTCCATTTCTTCCAGATTGCCCAGTTTGATGGTATATTTTTTTTCATAAGATTCTCTTATAATTGTTTGTATTTCTCTGGTGTTGGTTGTGATCTCTCCTCTTTCTTTCATGCTTTTATTTATTTGGGTCCTTCTCTTTTCTTTTTGTCTAAGGGGTCAAAAATTTTATTAATTCTTTAAAAGAACCAGCTCTTAATTTTATTGATCTGTTCTACTGTTTTTGTTGTTGGTGGTGGTGGTGTTGTTGTTCGTTTCTAAATTGTTTATTTCTTCTCTAATTATTTTCCTTATTCTGCTAGCTTCAAGCTTTATTTGTTATTATTTTTTTAGATCCTTTATGGGTAAGGTTAGGTTGTGTATTTGAGACTTTTCTTGCTTCTTGAGGTAGACCTGTTTTGCATTATACTTCTCTCTTAGGACTGCCTTTGCTGTATCCCAAAGGTTTTGAATTGTTGTGTTTTCATTTTCATTTTCTTCCATATAATTTTTTATTTCTTCTTTAATTTCTTGGTTAACCCATTTATTCTTTAGCAAGATGTTCTTTAACTTTCATGTATTTGTAGTCTTTCCAAACTTTTTCTTGTGGTTTGAGTTTCATAGTGTTGTGGTCTGAAAATATTCATGGTATAATCTCAGTCTTTTTGTACTTGTTGAGGTCTGATTTGTGACCCAGTGTGTGATTCTAGAAAATGTTCCATGTGCACTTAAAAAGAATGTGTATTCTGCTGCTTTAGGATGAAATGTTGTGAATATATGTTTTTTTTTTTAATTTTTTAACCTTTATTTATTTTTGAGAGAGAGAGAAACAGAGAGCAGGAAAGGGGCAGAGAGAGAGGGAGACACAGAATCTAAAGCAGGCTCCTGGCTCTGAATTGTCAGCAGAGCCCAATATGGGTCTTGAACTCATGAACTGTGAGATCATGGCCTGAGCTGAAGTTGGACGCATAACCACCTGAGCCACCCAGGGTGCCCCCTGAATATGTCTGTTAATTTCATATAGTCCACTGTGTCATTCAATATCATTGTTTCCTTGTTGATTTTCTGCTTAGATGATCCATCCATTGTTGTAAGTGGGGTGTTAAATTCCCCTACTATTATTGTGTAATTGTCAATGAGTTTCTTTATGTTTGCTATCAATTGATTTATATATTTGGGTTCTCCAAGTTGGGGGCATAAATATGTACAATTGTTAGAGGTCCTTGATTTATAGGCCCTTTAATTATAATATAATGCCCTTCTTCATCTCTTTTTACAGTCTTTGATTTAAAATCTAGTTTTTCTGTTTAAGTATGGCTACTCCAACTTTCTTTTGACATCCATGAGCATGATAGATGGTTCTCCATCCACTTACTTTCAATTTGCAGGTGTCTTTAGGTCTAAAATGAATCTCTTGTAGGCAGCATATAGATGGGTCTTGTTTTTTTTTATCCATTCTGATGTCCTATGTCATTTGATTGGAGCATTAGTCCATTTACATCGGAGTGATTATTGATAGATATAAATTTAGTGCCATCGTGTTACCTGTTGGGTTGGTGTTTCTGGTGATGTTCTCTGTTCCTTTCTACTCTACCTCTAAAACTTAAGACTTTGCACTCTGCTGCTTATAAAAAACTCGTGGCATTAAACCCCTCTCCTTTCTCCATCAATGGTTTTGGGGAAGAGTTTTCTTGTGCAATCCTCTGCGGGTGTTTTTACAATTTTTCACCCTTTCACCCTTGTTCCTCTCTCTGGTCAGGACTCGCTCCCCTCTTCAGTACCCATGGCTTTTTTCTCCCCCAAATCAACTCTCTGCAGCTCCTACCTTCCATTAGGTGGTCGGGTTTCTATGTGTAGATGTGCAGCTTTGTTCTTTCAGTCCTCATATCAATTTATTTGGTGTTCACAATGATTTGATAATTTATCTAGCTATGTTGAGGGAGGAGGCAAACTTAGGTCACCCTACTTCTCCACCATGTTAATGGCTCTCCTTTTTTCTTTCTTTTTTTTTCTTCTTTTCTTTCTTCTTCTTTTGTTCTGCTCTGAGTGGCTTTTACAGTCCTAAATTCTAGATTTCTGAGATCTGTAGAGACTCTTGGGGCAGATACAGCCTCAGTTTCAACTGAGAACTCTGGTTTTCTAACTTCTTTGATTTTGGAGTCTGAGTATTTTCCATTAATTTCATGTGAATTTAGGTGTGCATCTGAAATGTTGTATTTTACAGAATATTTCTGAAAATTTTATGGAGAGAAGACTATTATTTTTTAATCTTCCATAGTACTGGAGAAAAAAACCCTCTCTTTTGAAGTTCCAGAATGTGGGCTTTATACCTAACACTTATTTATGAGAATGAAATGAAGGCATTTTCACTCTAACTCAAATATTAGTAATATCAAAACAATAACAACAAAAAGTACAAAACTTCCAAACTTATAGATTCCCCCCCTTAAATAATTAACTTAACCTTCATTATATTTGCTTTATTACCTATTTTTATCTCTCTGCAATCAAGAATAACATCATATTATAAATTTACTTTCTGATCAAATAATCTTCTATTCCAATAATTTACTTAAATATTCTGTCAATGATTGATTCCATAATTGCTGTTATGCTTGGTGTACTTCCAAAGTCATTTTACTCTTACATCCATCAAGATGTGTAATACACAGTTCTACTTTGAGTCACATCCTGAAAATCAATTAATGAAATACCTCATTAGTGGGGTGCCTGGATGACTCAGTGGGTTAAGCGTCCGGCTCTTGATTTTGGCTCAGGTCATGCATGATTTCATGTTTCGTGAGTTTAAGCCCCTCACTGGGCTCTGGGCTGACAGTGAGGAGCCTGCTTGGGATTCTCTCTCTCTTCCCTTCTATCTCTTCCTCCCCCATCTGTGCTCTCCCTCTCTCTCCCTCAAAATAAATAAACTTTAAAAAAACCATTAAAAAAAAACAAACAAATGCCTCATAAGATAGATTCTCATACCTAATGCCTAATAAACTAATAAAATTAGGACAGGCAATGTTACAAATGATAGGGATTAAATTTATTTCTTATGCTTAATTTTTTTACCTCAAGCGCAACTGTTGTTTATGTCTTTGTTTTTAGAAAATCTAATAACAAAGTCCTTGAAATGAAACTTGAAATCTTAAGGCATGACAAGATTTTATTGGATACAATGATCCTTTCTGTCCCTTAACCTACTTACCAGATTATAAAGTTTCATGGATGTTTGACTATCAACTGATCCACTAGGATTGTTTATATAAGAAATCTAAAGGTACACTGATCTACAAGTATATTATTGATTCAAATGGCAATTTATCTTATTGGATAAGAAAACAACATCAGGTTTAGTTAGTGGAAAGGTCAAGTAAATGAAATCACAGAAAGTAGTACGTGTCACCAAATATTATGGAGAAAAGGTAAAATTAATCGAGTGGTAATAAAAAGTTTGAATTCTTGCACTTGAAATGAGGGGGGAAAAAGCACAGTTTGGACAAGTAAAGGTTTTAGTTACTGCTAAACTAAGTAGCTATGACTTTTGGTTACTCAGCAATCAGACTACTCACTATTTACAGGATATCATAATGAGACAACTCACATATAACAAGAATATGGTTGCTTCCACCACTTAGGGCAAACATTGGCAAAGCATGGCCCACAGAACAAATTCAGCCCATTGCCTATTTTTGTAAATAAATGTTTCTTGGAACATAGCTACTCTCCTTCACTTATGCATTGTCTTTTGGGACATTCATACTGAAAATGGCAGAGTTGAAAAGTTGGGACAGAGACCATCTGGCTTGAAAAGTGTAAAGCAGTTACTAGTTAGCCTTTTACACAAAAAGTTTCCCAATTCCTGGCTTTAAAGAATGTCTGTGGAAGTCTGGGAGATTTTTTTATTTCAGGCAAAGACAAGTTATATATGAGTTAAACTGTAGTGGTTTGATTTAAAGATGATTAACCATTAATATTTATTTATGTTATTGTTGATAATCAACACTCATTTGTGTGTTCTATACATCATCATTGTCATGAGGGAAGCTGACACTTTCCTAGGTTGGGGAACACAAGGGGAGAACTATAAGGGAGTTGTGAAATTATTACTTGATTGCTAATGTCATAAACTAGTTTCAAGTTCTATGACCCTGGCCAATGATTAAACTGACTCTCTCCTGGAATATTTGTTCTTCCGAAATCTGCCTTTGCTGGGACCCCTTTACTTGCATTTCCCTTGACACAAATGATGTAGTATCAGCTCAATTTTTAGTGCTTCTTTAGTCAGTAGATATCTAGCAATATTAATTTTCTTCCTCTTTGTACAAGATCAAGAATAATCCATGCTGCTGCACTCATTTTTACAGATACAATTGGTCCCTGCATTCTTTTCTATAATCAGATAATACTTCAGTAGCAGCTTCTACTTACCTCCTGCCATCAAATCAGCCATCTCTGACTTGTGAGATTTTCCAAATGGGATTCAGGTTCAGGAGACAAATGTTTTCTTGGTTAATCCTGTAGAAACCATTCTTTCCTCCTAGGCTTTTGGTGATGGATCAATATCCCTAGCCCTTTACCTTCTAGGAGTAGAGCTCATAGCATAGCTT